>NC_054704.1:19538554-19701054 GCF_016097555.1 Gigantopelta aegis
ACGATTTGGTTTCCTGTGAAGCACAGATGTTTTATTAAAATGGCATTTACATATTAAAAAACACGAGTAGCGAATTCTATTTATCCTATATAATGCTATAACATTTTACTTTTTAATTAAATTGTTAGTAAATCACAGTACTAAAGTCACTGCCATCAGTAATATGATGTCATCACGGTTAGCACAAATTAGTTTAACGGTACGCATTTAAACTAAATCTTTGAAAATGTTATGTTCAGGTATACACATCTTGTTGGGTTGTAAACAAATGATCCATCCACAGCAACATATTACCTAGAGACCTTGGAAGTTTATATTCCATTATTAACCCGGTTAATACACTAAATTATCACATGGGTTTATGACATGGATATCCTGGGTAAATTATAGGATAATATAGAATTACATCAAATGTATTTCTTAAAATGGAACAAATTTGAAGTTGGTGTAAAAAAATGTACAGTTTTCCATCAGAATGATATTCGAAGAAAGAAACATTAAATACAATAATTTTTAAATTCATGAAAATCTCAGGTGTATGTACATATAATTTATCTTTTTTATGATTTTGACTGGTTTATGATTTTTAAAAATGTTTCCTTTTAAAACAACTTGGCAATCGGCAGTTGTTGTTAAACCACTGTGAACATAAAGTGAGAAGTGTCATTTGGCTTCTCTTTTAAGATTTGAATTTTGTTTTTTCTTCAAAAAATTATTTTGACTTTAATAAAATAGCTACATTAATATAACATTCAATCATGCATTTACATTGTGACAATAACCAGTCGAAGATAGTTAGAAATAGCCATACTTCAAAATGACCGACCATTTAAAAACTTATAAAATATTTTGCTACATATAAAATTGTACCTTAAAATAACAATTTGTCAAAAATGTTTTTAAATCATTGGTTAAATTATCTCTGTATTTTCAGGTGCCTTTTACTGTGTTTACCTGTTACTGGTTTACGTCCTTGGAGTGCCTTTACTGTACATGGAGATGGTTCTGGGTCAGTATGCTCGAAGTGGACCCGTCAAGGCCTGGCAACTGTTGCCAGTAGCACAAGGTGAACTTACATCATGTCACTGCTGGGAAGGGTTTTATTACATTTCTGTACAGCTTTTTACACTATATTAATTTAACAAGGGTATAATTTTGGGCAATGTTTTGGTCATCACTTCATTCATGTACTTATTGATTAATTGGAGGCGGGATGTAGCCCAGTGGTACAGCGCTCGCTCGATGGGATCGATCCCGTCAGTGGGCACATTGGGCTATTTCTCATTCCAGCCAGTGCACCACGACTGGCATATCAAAGGTCGTGGTATGTACTACCCTGTCTGTGGAGTGGTGCATATAAAAGACCCCTTGCTGCTAATCGAAAAGAGTAGCCCATGAAGTGGCTGGCTGGCTGGCTTGCTGATTGTTCATTGACTGATTGATTCATCCATCCCATCATTCGTCCATCATTAATTAATTAATTCATTCATTCATTCATTCATTGTTGAGAATTATTCTATTCTATCTCTGTAGTAACATGTTAATTTCCAGTATAATTCTGATACTGGTTATACAAGCCTGTCTGTCCAGAATGGGGGTTGATGGGTAGTTGAAGTTAGTCAAAGAGAAATCGATGTAGTGAACCTTAATTGGATATAAGCACAAAAATGACTACAAATGAATTAATGAATAATTGAAAAGACTAGCCCATTGCATGTCAACAGCAGGTTTCCTCTCCTATTATCTGTGTAGTCAATAACCATATGTTCAATGCCATAAAATAATAATTAAATGTGTTGAGTGCATCATTAAATAAAACATTTCTTTCTTCTTCAATTGAATCATATTCTGAAAAAGTTACAAGAAGGAAAATTGTTTGTTTTGGTTCACTTTGTATCTTATCACTTACGTGTTGAATGTTTGCACATTGTTATCAGTATTGATGAAAGGAGAGTGCAGATGTATATATTAAACTTCCACAAAAGACTAGGTTACCTCCCCTTATCACTTGAACACTTGCCAGGAGTACCTTCCACAGGTTATCAGTCTTTACACTAATGACAGATAGCAAAACATTTTATTTTAAATGTGAAGAATTAAAATGGATTCACAATCTTGCTTGTAATGTAAAGAAAATGCAGAAAAAATTATAAAAGATATAGTATATCGCCAGAGCTGGTTTAAGGATCCGTGGGGCCTTTTGCTCAAATAACAGTGGGACCCCCTTCCCAGGATATATGTTTTGCAACCCCCTCAGAGAGAGGTGACAAATAACCTGGGGAAACTAAATGTACACATCACCTTGGGACCCCCTGAAGTGCAGGGGCCCATAGCATGTGCTACATGTGCTACTAGGATAAACCAGCTCTGTATATCACAGGTGTCAGATATGTCCAGTAACTGGAGGGGCCAATAATGTATTCATTCATGTAGGGGGAGGGGGTGCAGTGTATAATAATCTAATATTTTAATTCACCTTCCAATGGGGAGGGTCAGTTCCCCTATAACACACACACACACACACACACACACACACACACATACACACACACACTTCTGATTCCTATTCATGTTATGTCCTTGGTGATATCCATATCAATATTTTATAAGAACCGTAACATTTTTAATGTTAGTCAGAGCTCACCTTGCCCATTGCCAAATAGTTAATTGTTAATTTTCATTAAATTTGGCGACAACATTTAGCCTTTGGCTAATATAAATTTGTATAAATTATCCACTTTTAACCATTTTCATTCAAAACCTCTCTATATATATATGAAAATGACTAAAACTAAATAATTTCCAGTGTCAGTGCTGGTTAGTTGGTGTGTATGTGCATTTTATTAAAGAAAATTACTTGTTTCCTGATTTGAAACAATTTAGTTAAAGTATTGTATTCAGATGTTCTATTTTTACCTGTTGTGTGGTGCGGGTGTGGTACATATCGTACTGGTACATATACATTATATGCTTTAACTTGAGGGCTTTTGGTATTATGATTTCTTTCTCTTTTTTTTCTTCAGGTATTGGTTTTAGTGCAGTATTGTTGTCTGCCCTGTTTGCTCTGTATAACAGTACATATATTGCCTGGTCGATGTTCTACTGGTTCAATTCTATGAACCCAGTCCTGCCCTGGCACGGTAAACTTTAAAATCACTAATATTTGTAGTGTTTAGATTAAGTTAAACTCTTTCAATGTTGATTCGTATCTCTTGCTGCAATAGAGTTTTCAGCCCTAAGAATTATTGTGCATAAGGTTTCTGATAATTATTTTTATGCATCAGTTTTCTAAATAAATCTCAAATGATTTTGTAATAATGAACTGAAACAATTACAGACATACCAAGCACAGCTGATTCATTGCAGTTCTGCATGTGTAGTGTGTGTATGTGTGGTGTGTATGGTGTGGTGTGGTGTGTGTGTGTGTATATAGAGTGTGTATGTGTGGTGTGGTGTATTGGTGTGTGTGTGTATGTATGTGTAGTATGGTAGTGTATGTATGTGTGTGTGTGTGTGTTTGTATATGTGTGTGTTTGTATATGTGTGTGTGTGCTGTGGTGTATTGGTGTGTGTGTGTATGTATGTGTGGTATGGTAGTGTGTGTGTGTGTGTGTGTGCGTACGTGTGTGTGTTTGTGTGTGTGTGTGTGTGTGTTTGTATATGTGTGTGTGCTGTGGTGTATTGGTATGTGTGTATGTATGTATGTGTGGTATGGTAGTGTGTGTATGTGTGGAGTGTATGGTGTGGTATGTGTGTGGTGTGTAGTATGTGTATAGATATGTAAATATGTGTATGTGTGTGTGTGTTAAAATTACCAAACGTTTCACATCCATTAGATGATGATTAATAAATCAATGTACTGTAGTGGTGTCATTGAAAAAAACCCACTTTTCCCTCCCTCTAATTTCTGATTTAATTTTATTTCACAGAAGGTATAGAGCCTGATACGTCAAGTTCAAACCTACATTCATCTGGGACGGCCATGTCAGAAAACTCAACTACAGATCCTAGAGAGACGGACAGATTGAAAACTGCTGCTAAATATTTCTTGTAAGTTAACTAATCTATCATTTACAAAACAGGGATGGGATGTATCTATCCCAGTGTTAAAGTGCTCGCTTGATGCATGGTTGATCTAGGATCGATCCCTGTCTGTGGCCCATTTGGATATTTCTTGTTCCAGCCAGTGCACCACAACTGCAAAAGGCCATGGGATATGCTATTCTGTCAGACTGGTGATGTATATAAAAGATCTCTGGCTACTAATGGAAAACATGTGGCAGGTTTCCTATCTAAGACTATATGGTACAACTACACAAATGTGCTCTAAACAAAACAAACTTTGACTTTTTTTCATTTATAAAACAATATGACAGAATCAGGTTATTTTGTGTTGTTTTTAAAACCAAATGATTTTAATATTGACAGATTCTGTATTAAATGTCCAATGGCTGATGCAATATTTGGTTATAGCAAGTACTAAGAGTTGGCTATAGTGTACTTTGAGTGTAAGAGACATCCAGTTTTGAGAGGTTCTGTACTCCTATTTAAAACAGAGACCATGGAAAACATCTGGTGTTTAGGGAATTTCTGGTTTACAGAGAATTCTGTTTTGAGGCATTTCACTGTATCATTGGTTGTCATTCTAGAAATTCTTTGGATTAAATAATATGTTCATCTGTTTGCCAGTGGTAAAACGCTTGCCTGATGTGCAGTGGACCCATTGGGCTATTTTTCATTCCAGCCAGTGCACCATGACTGGTATATGCAAGGCCATGGTATGTGCTATCCTGTCTTTGAGATGATGTATATAAAATATCCTTTGCTACTAATGGAAAAATGTAGTGGATTTCCTTTCTAAGACTATATGTAAAAATTACCAAATGTTTGACATCCAGTAGTCAATGGATAATAGCCGATGAATAATAAATCAGTATGCTCACTTGATGTTGTTAAACATAACAAAGTTTATGTATCTGTTTTCAGTGACTCGGTTCTTCACGTGTCTAACGGTTTGTCCGACACGGGGCAGCTGCAGCTTCCACTCGTCGTGTGTCTCCTCTTTACCTGGATTGTACTTAGCTTCACTGTGATACTGGGAGCCCGGTCCATGGGAAAGGTAACCATACTAGTTAAACACTTCACTTTCAGAGATGTCTGTCCTCTATATAACATGGCCGGGGCGGGATGTAGCCCAGTAGTAAAGCGATCACTTGATATGCAATCGATCCCCATCAGTGGGGCCATTGGGCTAGTTCTCGTTCCAGCAAGTGCACCACGACTGGTATATCAAAGGCTGTGGTATGTGCTATCCTGTCTGTGGGATGGTGCATATAAAAGATCCCTTGCTACTAATGGAAACAAGTACTGAAATTAAAGTCAGCTACTGAATCATATGAATGTGCTAATTATTTCCATATTTAATAGTATAGACCTAAGAATTAGCAATAATAGTTTCTGTTGTTTGCTTTTGTTATAGATCAAGTCATAACAAATTATAAATCAAGCTTTTTTATATCTCTGTTTATTTAGTTTTTTTTGTAAATTTACACCCATTTTTCTTTTTTCTTTTTTTTTCAGGTGGCATATATTGTGGGTATTATACCGCTACTACTTCTTATCATTTTGTTTAGTGTTGTGAGCTCACTAGATGGAGCTGTGATGGGCATCAGAGCATTCCTCACTCCGCACTGGCACGTGCTAGCTAAACCTCAGGTTAGTCAATACCATTTTGAACTATGTTAAAGCTGTTGATCCCAGTTTCCAGACAGTGTAACATAGTTTTGGCTATTACAACTTTTTTTACTGTTAACTTAAACATATACATTACAAGCCTGAGGTGCTTGCGTTGAGGGATCAAACCACCTCAGTGGACCCATTCTCTGATTGGCTTTTTCCCATCCTAACCAGTGCACTATGACTGGTATGTGCTATCCTGTCTGTGGGGAAGTGCATGTAAAAGATCCCATGCTGCTAATGAAAAAATGTTGTGCTTTTTTTTTCATAAGTTAAAAATTACCATAAATGTTTGACATTCAGTAGCTTTTACACCTTAATTTTTGCTTAAATTATAATTTTGTCAAGCTAATGCATTTCTGGTTATCCTGGTATTTGTAGTAGTTCAAAATCTGAAACAGAAAAGACGTATACCTAAAAAAACAAAAACAAAAAAAACTAGGATTAGTGGCTTTAAGAAATATTCACATGGAGAGTACAAGCAGTTTGATAATTATTATTTTATGCCTAGTGGATTTGATTAAGTTTTTTCCTGTGCATAGTTGATTAAAATCAGATTTTTCTATTGTGGGTATACAGGGCTCAAAACTTGCAAAAAAATATGGTGGCCCAAAAAATAATGGATGTTGGCAAATTATGGTAAGCGAACCACAAACCATGAGCAAGATTTTAATGTGGAATAAATAGATGCAATACAAATATTAATGGTGGTTCATATGCTATAGATCTAAAGTAGTTCGCTTAAATAATAGTATTATTTGGGCGACTAATGCCATTATTTTTTAATATTCAAGTCGCCCAAACAGGACATTGGTCACATTTGGTGACCTGGCCACAGTCCATTTCGAGCCCTGGCATATAAAACAGAATTATCACCCCCATTTAATGAATTCCGGATCAATTCAAAGAACATTTTCTCTTGTAATTACTTCAGCATATTTCATTTGTGTATTGAATTAAAAGTAAACATAAACTGTATTTAGTAGCATTTATCTCATTTCATTTCAACTTATTTTCGTGCTTATATCCGATTAAGGTTCAAGCACACTGTCCTAGGCACACACCTCAGACCTGTAGGAACTGGGGGGGGGGGGAGGGGGTGGCACATGCCCACCTACTTGTGAGCCTTTTTTTTTTTTACATATTAATGTTTGCCATTGTAACAAAAATCTGATATAGAGTTTGTACCCGATCCATCAGTGCCACAATCCCCACTCCTAAAGTCATTCCTATGGGCCTGCACCTTAGCTATCTGGGCTGTCTGTCCAGGACAGTGGGTTAGTTGTTAGTGGTTAGTGAGAGAGAAGAGGGTGTAGTGTACCCATTGAGTCGTTAAAACTCACTCTGGGTAGGAGCCGGTGCCAGAATGCGAACCCTGTACCTACCAGCCTTATGTCATGTCATGTCATGTCATAGGGTTTTACGTGCACATTCAGAACAAGCTGTTGTAGCGCACACCTGTCCATGACAGAAAAGGTGGGGGGAGGGGAGAGGAGGGACCGCCTGCACTGTCAGGTGCAAGGGAGCACCAGCAGCTCAATCAAATCGGTAGCAGGTGGGTGGGGGTGGTGGTGGTGCTATGGAATTTGAATGGAGCAGTTAAATGCCAAAGAGAAAATGGTGCGCAATTTTGATTGAGGGAATTTGGCGCATTTTGGTTATTGTGTGTTTCAGACTTGGCTAGACGCCTCCATGGTGGTTTTCACAACTCTGGGTTGTGGGACGGGTGCAGTCGTCACTCTGGCCAGTAACATCCACTTCCACAGCCAGTGTTTCCGTAACTCTCTGTTGACGAGTACCGCCAGTGTGGTCGGCTCCTCACTCGCTGGATGTTGTATGTTCTCACTACTCGGAGTCTACTGCCAGTCAGTCGGCAAAACGGTCGCCGAGGTCAATCTCACTGGTATGTTCAAGCACATAGTTTGTTTTATAGCATGTTTAATTTATCTAAACTGTTGCCAAGGTTAATCTCACTCATATGTTCAAGCACACATTTTGTTTTATAGCAATTTTAATTTGTTTAAAATTGGTTGGAAAACTGTTGCCAAGGTCAATCTCACCAGTATGTTCAAGCACACATTTCATTTTATGGCAATTTTAATTATCAAAAATTGTTGGGAAAACTGTTGCCAAGGTTAATCTCACTGATATGTTCAAACACATATGTTGTTTCATAGCATTTCTAACTTTGTTTAAAAAATTGGGGGAAACTGTTGCCGAGGTTAATCTTACTGATATGTTCAAGCACTTATTTGTTTTATAACATTTCTAACTTTGTGTAAAATTGGGGGTTTTGATGTACCATTTTCTTCTTTGGTTAATACTGTCTTTTTAATACAGCATTTAATATCTTTTGTTCAAAACCGTTTGTAATATAGCATTTTAAACTTATGTTCAAAGCCATTTTTATATAGCATTTCAAACTTCTTTGGGGGTTTTAAATAGCATTTCAAACCTCATCCAAAATTATCTCTGTACTTCAATTAAACTTTATATCCAAAACTCTTATGTTTGTAAGATGTCAAACAATCTTTTTTGTAATATTGAAATTTTTACTTCGGAGTATTTTTTATGTGTTTGCAATATTGTTTTGTTGTTGTTATTTTGTTTTGATTTTGTTTTAGCTTTATTATTCATTCATTCATTTTTACACATTTCTGTGCTTATGTCCAATTAAGGTCCAAGCATGCTGTCCTGGGCACACACCGTAGCTATCTGGGTTGTCTGTCCAGGACAGAGGGTGAATGGTTAGTGAGAGAAAGGTCAGTATACCTACCCACTGAGTCATTAAAACTCGCTCTGGGTGGTAGGTGGTACCTGGCTGCAAACCCAGTACCGAGGCCCGATTGTTATATTCATTCATTTCAACTTATTTTCATGCTTACGATTCAAGCATGCTGTCCTGGGCACACACTTCAGCTATCTGTGCGGTTTGTACACGACAGTGAATTAGGTTTTGTTGTTAGTGGTTAGTGAGAGAGAAATTGGTATTGTGGTCTTATACCTACCTAAAGAGCCGTTAAAACTTGCTATGGGTGAGAGCCGGCACCCAGTACCTACCAGTCCAATGGCTTAACTGTCACACCACATAGGCCGGTGCCGTATTAAAGCTGTTATCTGTATTTATAGGTTTTCTTTCCATTTTTTGTTGTTTTGGGCGTGTTTTTTTTAATCTAATAGATTTCTTTTTAAAAATGTTTTACATATTCATATTATTTAAAAATACTTTTACATAAAATATTGTGATAAAATATTTTTAGGCATAAAGTATTTCAAACTAATGATTCCAATATGTTGTATAGCGACTTTTTTCTGTCAAAATATGTCTCTCGAAAGATGAAATGATCTACTTCAACTGAGTTGTATTTTTCTTACATGTAGTCAAGCCAAATTGTATACATTTACTGAGTAGCCTTATTTTTTATCACTTGATAACTATACTAAACAATATAACATGTAACTGAACTACTTTAATTGTACTGTCTTATTTATTCCTATACTGACTAGACTTAATAATTAAAAAATATTAAAATAATGTGTTTGTTGTACTATGTGATCTGGTCAAAACGTCTACACAAACTGAGTTCCTTAACTATCCTGCCAAAATATGTGTTTGGTTTCACAGTTTTCTATTTAGAAAACATTAGTTATCAGTATTTATTAGTAAAATTTGTGTAATTAATTGTCTTAAGTAAATATTAATCAAGTAAGATAGGTTTTGATGGAACTTTTGAACCTTTGTGAATAAACAATTATTTTTCTTTCCTTACATTAATACAAATCAAAAATATACCCTACCATGTGTTTGCTTATTACATATGATTTATGAGCATCTGTGAGATGAAAAACTGTGTTATCATTATGATGACCCATTACTACCTGTGTATACAAATGAAAGGCATAATAAACATCAAAAAGTTACCTTTTATAGGTGAAAAATGGCTGTTCACACTCACAAAACCTAAACTGGTTTAACTATTCTGGTTTAGCTGAAACACTTTTTGTTTGAAATTAAGAGCCTTCACATATGCAATAGCTATACCAGCATATTGGTTGATTGCGTGCTTGAGGTACTTGCATTGTAGGATCCAACCACCTCTATGGATCCATTCAGCTAATTGTATTTTTTCTTGTTCCATCCAGTGCACCACAAAGGCCATGGTATGTGCTTTCCTGTCTGTGGGAAAGTGCATATAAAAGATCCCTTTTCTGCATTAGGAAAAATGTAGCAGGTTTCCTCTGATGACTACATGTCAGAATTACCAAATGTTTGACATCCAATAGCCAATGGTTAATTAATCACTGTGCTCTAGTGGTGTTGTTAAACAAAATAAATTTTAACTTTCTATATCAGCATATGACAGGTGTGATCACAGGTGTAATAAGGTGGTCAGTAGCAATCAATTTCATATACAGTGAAACAGTCTAAACCAGACCTTGATAAAAACTGGAATCGTGTCAAAACCGGCCAACGTTCATTGTCTCAAATTTTCAAAATTTTAACACTCGACCCTCTAAACAACAGATCTTGTCTAAATCAGATAAATATTAGGTCCACGACATAATCCGGTTTAGACAGGTTTCACTGTAGTTTATTTATAATTTATAATTTTGTAATCCTTCACCTATAAAAGGCAACATTTTGATGTTTATTATGCCTGTTATTTGTACTTAGTAACAGGTTTTCATGATGCTAATACAGTTTTCAAGTTTTCATTTATCGGGTTTTAAAAAATCATAGAGTTTAATTTTGATTAGTACTTTACTATTGTCTGTTGTACTGGTCTGCTTGACATATTGGTCATATCATTTGGTGTATTGTTGATTTATTCTGCAACCATTGTTTCTATTAACTGATTATGATGACAGATTAAACCAAAGTCATAAACGTATACTAGCAGATTATGACTTTTGATGTCACTCATGTCACACCATACGCTACATTACAAAATCGTTCATTTGACCTCTAGGTCATCATACGATGTAGCTGAAATAACAGAAATAATAGCTTTTCCCTTTAATTTTTATGGTCTGCAGGATAAAGATAATAACTAGTTAATGATGTAGGATATTGGCTTTACCTTTAATATTTTCATATACTTACCATTTGTGACATTCAATAGCCGATGTGTATTTTTGTGCTGGGTTGTTGTTAAACATTCATTTATTCTGTTCATTCTCACCTTCACAGGATAAAGCCTATATTCTACATCATTAACTAGTTATTCTCTATATGTAATATAAATACTTGATTCTACCTTTTTGATCCAATACAAAACCATAAAAATTTAAGCTCACAAAAATAAAGGATTTCCCAGTGATATCCTGGCTATGGGAAAGTACACATAACATATTCTGTAGTGCTAATCACCTATGATAGTACATGACTACAGGTACAAGAGATAGTAGACTGTGGGCCCACTATACCCCCCCCCCCTGCCCCCCCACCCCCCCACCCCCCACTAGGGATTTTTCAAGATGAGTATATCTTTGAAGCCTATCCATAGACATATTCAAATCAGCTTGTCTGCAGGCAATCTGTTGGTGGGTGTGCCTGTAGGGCACGTTTGAGTGTAGGCACCCTATTTATTTTTAACAGGGCAAATTTCTGATCAAGATGAATGTTCCACATAATTTTCAAAAATATTTGAAAATAATTCTGGACTATATCACTGCTTTTACTTTAAAGCTGGGTTACTGGTGAATGTATTCCACCAAAAAATAATACATTTTTGGCATCTGACTAAGCATAGTGAGTCAATGAATTTGAAATGTCCTGAGTATTACAAACATAGTATATGAAAAAACTGCATGGCAGTGTTCAAGTTAACATCCAGACATATTTTGAACAGGTTTAAGACCAAATTATGAATGATATTCATGCTAAATTACATGTTCATAACAACAAACCACAAAGCAATGCAATATATGTGGTATGGATATAGTACCGGGGGTATACTCACCAGCAAAAGTTACACAGTTCCCGATATACGTAATTCTCTATGTACATGTGTATATATACATACCGTACCTAAAACATTCTGATCCTTTTATTATTGTATTGTATTTAATATCTGAAGGCAGCATTACTTAAATATGGTGCAGTACATGCTGTCTAAACCATTTACATGGATTTTTCGAATATTTTTATATTACACACAAGTCTTAAAACATAAAAAGTGAATTTACATACCATTCTAGGCAAGTCTGCATTATATATACAATTTATCTGTCTCACAACAATTCATCTTACAATAGCTAGGTTTTTTGTAGCTTTTTGTAATATTTTAGAATTGCAGTTCTATTTATATTATGCTTAACATATGTTTTTGTGTATATAATTGATATCTACATAGAATATTATTTCTACATCCTTCCTTTTATTTCATTAAGTAGATGTTAATAACAATTACAAAACAATATAATATGAGGTATGAATAATTATATACTTCTCAAAATAAGTTACTAGTAAGCAATGCCAGAAATGTATTAATTTCTATGTATACTTAGGATTGCCTGAAGCTTTTATTATTAAAAAAACAAATTGACCTGGCTTTTTTCTATAACATATTGAGGCTTCATTATTCAAATATGGTTAAGTATATGGAGTTTATATACTATGTTCACAAATTTATGAAGATGTCCCTCTGTTCTTAGTACCAACCAATTATAAGTACCTTTCCTCGGCGTGTGTGTTAAAACATTTACAATTCATCTATTTCACAGAAGCTTGTACTATTTTTAAAAACATATTTGTATTTAAATTGTGCTTAATTTATGCTTAGGTTTATATAATTGACATCAGATATAGTCATCAGGCATATCTAGTACTTGACTTTCTTTCCTATTTCAGTCTTATCATCTGACTCAAATATAATGTCTATTATGTTCACAATATCTGTAATTTCTTATTTTGTCCTCTGGGCCTTTGCTCTTGTTCCTCCCTCAATATGTCAACAGCTCTTGTTATCAGATCACAAACCATCCAATTCAGCTTCAGTATTTCTTTGGACATTTCTCAGCCATTTCTATGTGGTTGAGGAATACCCTGGACTTTGTGATATGACTAATACCATATGAGACCATGGCAATTTGCTCTCTTCCAATATGTTCTATTGGTACAGCATATTTTCAGGGAATATCTACTGGATGGAAGGTTTGCAACTAATCCACAGTAGCATAATAACAGCATTCGTGGTTTGGCACTAAATTTCTCATCTGAAAGGGGTTCTTCTTCCAAGCCACACTTGATCTAAGGAATCCCTACAAAGGTCTTAAGAGACTGGAAGACCATTTAAATGAAAAAAAGAAAACTCTGCCCTCAGCTTCTTGGGAAGAGGGTTCTATTTGTGAGACAAAGTACGTGTTTCAAACGCAAACCATGTCTGAGGGTGTTGTAAAGTGCACAAGAAGATGCAGAAACAAAGATTATACTTCAATGTCTGTACATTGCTGCCAGTTCACCATCCCAGATACAAACATTTGTATACACTCAATTTGGCAACAAGAGGCATCTTATAGATATGCACAGCATCATTAAGGATGCAGGGAAGACACCAACTAGCAATTCCAGCTGTGCTTGCCATTACTGGCTATGATACCAACAGTGCTTTTATGCAGAATGGAAAACTGGAGGTTTTGAATATTCTCAAGCAACACCAAGACTTCCTTGAAATATTGTTAGCTCATGGAAGTTCAGCAAAAATTGATGTTCATATATTTAAGAAGCACATCATTTCATATACCTTCTCTATGGGAGTGCAGGTGTGAATAACATACAAAAAGATCATGACTTGAGAAATATCTGGAAATGTTTGTTGCCAAACCAAGGATGATAATATTGAACTACAGTAGAGTATAGATCAGCCTTCTCCACTCTACATGTATGTATTCACTGAGAATGCTCTGAGAATGCACATAAAGAGAACAAATTGCCAAGTTGTCATTTGGTATCAGTCATGCCAGGCATACCAGGCTATTCCCCAACCAAATGGTCATATGGCTGAGAAATTTTAGAAGGCACACTAGAGATGAAATAGTGATATGATACCATGAGAGCTGATGGACATACTGATGGAGGAACCAGAGTAGAGCCTGGAGAAGGAGAATACCAGAAATTGTGAACATGACAGACATTATTTAATTGCATGAAAATGCAAAGGAATATGAAAGGAAGTCAAAACTTTCCTAGACAATATTTGATGTAGAAACTAATTATATACACTTGAGCATAAGTTAAGCACAATGTAAATATAAAGGCAAATCTAAAAATATTACAAACACAGACTAGTATAAGATGAACTTCTGTGAGATAGATGACTTGTACATGTAATGCAAAAGAAATTATGGTAGGTTAACAAAACTGATGCTTTAAATTTTTAACACTGGTGTTTAGTAAAGAGGGACATATTCATAATATTGATACACATACATGTATTCTCAACAAAATTAAGGGCTAGTAAACTTTCTTATATTATAATATAATTCATTGTTACTGTCATATTATTTTAGCATGTTTTGGCCATATATATGGCTTCTGTACATTGTTTCAGTAAACTTTTACTAGTTATACACACACAAATGTATTTCACATACTTATGAAAAATATTGAAATGAGCATTAGGCAAGTATTTGTTACACATTTGTTCAGAATGTTTTTTGTCATTGTGTTCTCTCAAACTTGTTATTTAAGTCATTAAGTTTAAGAACATGCCACAATGCTGACAACTTTCAATGGAAGAAGTTGTATTTTCCCCCATATTTAAAGGAAAATGCTAAAATATCTGTTGGACCTTAATTAATTATGTTGAGTGTAGTATAGGCAGATATACTGAACCATATTTGAATAATGCTGCCTCAATATATTAAATACAGTGCAATTTTTAACAGTAAAAGGTTCAAGCAGCCCAAAATATGTGTAAATATAGAAAATAATGCATTTTAGGCATTGCTTAACTTTTGCCGATGAGTATATCATTATTCATACCACATATTGCATTGTTATTTGGTTTGTTACTATTAACATCTAGTATAGGATGAATATCATTCATTTTGGCTTTATATCTGTTAAAAATTTATATGGATGACAAATTTATCACTATATTTAATTTTTCAATATAGTGTTTTTGGGACACAAAATGTGCAACGGTACCCCCCCCCCCCCCCCCCCCCCCACCCCCCATATTCAAATGGCGATATTTGTTTAATCCACCAACATTTTTGCTGCAGACAAGCAGATATTAAATTCATATATAATGAGTTATCTAAAACTACTTGTCTCCAAAAATCCCTAGGGGGGGGGGAGGGTTTCGGTATCTGGCCCATGGACTATAGTAACAAGTGTTTACTTTAATCTTATCCTATTCAGTCTGTCCTGGACAGACAGGTGTACATGCCCAGGAATACATGCTTGAACAATAGTTGAATACAATTGAAAAGCATAATCGTTATATTGACTATTTCATTGATTCAGATAAATAGTCTAAATATTCTCCAATACCAGTTATCCCTTCTTTGCCAGTAACATCTTAAGCTATTCAAGATTTTAAAAATACAACAAAAAACATATTTGCCTTTCTTCTGACTCTGTCATAAAGTACTTAAGACAACATAATTATGATACTTATCTCCATAATTTAAGTATGTACTAAAGTATCATATTTTTACTTAAGTATGTTTATGAATAAGAAGCCTGAGCTTAAAATAAATTAGATTTAAAAATATATATTCTTAGGGTGTGCTCTTAATTACTGTTTTAACAACATCTGACTTGAAAATAGCACCGGAAATTTTCCGTAGCTTGTATTTCTGTCTTGTAAATGCAGAAAAAAACAACTAACTTAGTGAACTTCGCATTTTTAATTTAGAAAAAAAATGGCAACAGAATGTTTGTCAGAACGGCATTTTGCTGATACAAATAAAGCATTCATCTTAAATATACCATCAAAGATGATGGATTAGTGCAAAGACAGTGGGAAACTATTTTAAATACTTTTTCTGGCCATTTCACTTGGGAATATGATGTAATTCATAATGTACAACATATTTAAACATTGGAGTCAAAATAATAATATAAAATTTTATTGGAGGTGTAGCAAAATTATTTTTAAAATCTTCAATATTTTTTTTTTTTTTTTTAAGATACTTTGTTTTATTAATAGTGAAAATAGGGGAGGGGGTGCAGAGGTTTTAATAAAATTATTTTAATAATTGGATTGGCTTCCATCAGAAACACTGAATAGTTACCCTTGCTACTAATGGAAAAATGTAGCATATAACTAAGGGTATATGTCAGAATTACCAAATGTTTTACCAATAGCCGATGATTAATAAATCAATATGCTCTAGTGGTGTCATTAAACAAAATAAACTTTAACTTTATAAAAATGTTTTAAACATTTTTATCCTACAATCACTGAAATAACAGAAATAATAGTGTTTCCCCTTAATTTTTATGGTCTGCAGGATAAATATAACAACTAATTAATGACGTCGGATATCTGCTTTATCCTGTTCAGGCTGAATGAGCATTGCGGAATTTCCCATTCTTATCTTCACAGGATAAAGCAGTTATCCAATGTCACTAACTAGTTATTCTTTACTGATTTCTTCTCCCCCAGATGTGGAGCTGGGATTTGTCCTGTTCCCCGCTATGAGTGCCTACCTGGGGCTGCCGTCGCTGTGGTCTGTGTTGTTCTTCACCATGCTGATCCTCGTGGGCGTCGGCACGCAGTTCATCCACCTGCACAGCCTGCACGTGGGCATGGCCATCTTCCTCAAACTGGACGGCTGGTACAGACAGACGGTGCTACTATTTGTCATCGTTATGGTGATGTTCTTCCTCAGTCTCCTCAACGTAACTCAGGTAAATAAACTTGCTAGTAACCCGATTGACATGTGTATTGAACATACAGATGGACAGACAGACATAAAAATTAACTGGACAGCTGGTACAGACTGACAGTGCTGCTGTTTGTTATCTTTGTTGTTATGTTTTCCTCTGTCTCCTGACTGTAATACAAGGTAAATAAATATAGTACTGCAGTGCTTGCTAGAATTAGAGTGATGTGTGTATTCAGATGAACATACAGATGGACAGATAGATGGCTGGTATGGACAGGCAGTGCTACTGTTTGTCATTTTTGTTGTGATGTTCTTCCTCAGTTTCCTGACAGTGACTCAGGTAAATAAACATCTAGCTAGAATTAGAGAGATGTGTGGACAGACAGACGAACATACAGATGGACAGACAGACGTAAAGATGAACTGGACAGCTGGTACAGGCAGACAGTTCTTCTTTTTGTCATCTTTGTTATCTTTGTTGTGATGTTCTTCACTGCACTGCTGGCTACAATAGGAGTGTTGTGTGAACAGATAGATGGACAGACAAGCATAAAGATGAACTGTTGGCTGGTACAGACAGAGGGGACTATATCCCACATATAGTTTTCCCGAATGTTTTTTCACAATGCCTCAAGATATGGACATTGTTAAATTAAGTCATAGCCTATCCTTTCACCCCTTTTGGAGAGTATTCCATAAAAAGTCAAAATGGCAGCCGGCACAAAATTACATGCTTTTTGCTCTAGGTTGCATAGTACCAAAGAAGAGAGTTCCGTGTCAGAGTTCGATGTGCACCGTCAAATATTTACGGAGTAAAAGCAGCTGTGGGTGTGATTGGTAGTAATATGTGACATTGATTATTTGTGCAAATACTATTATCCATTGACAATAAATAAATACACTTTTATTTGTTATACAGCTGTTATGCAGTATATACCAGAGGTTGAAACTAATGCGGGGTACCCTCAAAAATGGAAGTGCAATTTTCAGCAAAAATGACGGTTGCTATTAAAAACATTAATTAAATCTCTTAAATGATACGTGACCCCCCATTTTCTTGCAGGTAGATTAGATGTGAGGTGCCACACTTTCTATTGCAGTACTTACTGGGTGTGTTGAAATGCTGCTTATATCAGTTTTATTAGTAAACGTTAACATTATCGGCAATAGGAATTGATTTGGTCTATTAAAACCTATATGCGATCTCAGCGAAGTCGATATAGGGACATAGTTCATATAGTATGTGGTATCTTAGTCCATAGGCTTCTGTTGAACATCTGAAATTTGTGGAATTTTCTGCTAGATTCTTGGCAAATAGGCTTAAACCACTCTAAATAGTGTAAAGATAAAGAATTTCATTGTTGCCATTTTTTCCATTCACCTTTAGGGCGGCCATGTTGAATTTCAAAATGGCCACCATTCTGGAGCTATTTTTGTCAATATCTCGCTTATTAATGTAGGTAGTATCACAATTCCAGTTGCTACACCCAGGTTTTTGTATACAAGGATTCACATAGTGTCATAAAAAATTGATAGAATGGTCGCCATCTTGGATTTCAAGATGGCCACGATTCTGGGGCTCTTTGTCAATATCACACCTCATCTTGAATTCCAAAATGTCAGCCATTCTGGACTCATCGGCGTTTCAACATCTGACATATTCAAATTTGTTTCCAGAGATCATGGTGAACAGGCAGTAAAAGACTTACATCTTCCATGGGAACTCGTAGAATCTGTTGCGCTTTTCGAGTAATATAATGGATGACACAGAGCCAACTACAAAAAAGAAGCCCACAGACTATAAACTCTGTCTGAAATGCCAGGACAGCAAGGCAAATGAGTGCCTCGGTCAACCAAAGATTGACAGTTACAAATTGTTTTTGGCAAATGTATCTGTACGTGCCAAATACAAAAATCCGACCGTTGTCGCACTCCAGCAGAGACTGAAAGGAGTATCAGCAGTTGACCTCCAGCTGAATAATGCCGTTTGGCATAGGACATGTTACAGTGAAACAACGCACAAACAACATACAGAACGAGACAAGGAGAGATATGAACAAGCAATGAGTCAAAATGTGGTTGCACCCCTCATGTTATGGACCAAGGGACGGCCATCATCTGTCCTGTCACAAACTGACACCAGCCCAAGTGCATCGTCCTCAAATAAAGTTACTCGCTCCACTGTTCCTTCATTTTGTCGAAACCAATGCTTCTTCTGCCAGTCGACAAAAGTAGACAAAAAAACTGGAGCATCCAAAAAACTTTGCGAATGTAGGAGTTCAGACATTGGATTGTCCATTAAACAGATTGTAAAAAACAGTGACAATGACAGGTGGAAAGTAAATCTTGCTGATATACTCGTTGAAGGTGACTTTCTTGCAAGAGATATCACCTATCATAAAAGTTGTTATATAAAAAGCTGGAGCCGATATGTCCAAGCACCTGAATGACAGAGCAAGAAGAGAGAAGTTGATTATCACGAATCTGTTAACTTCATATGTGCTGAAATTGAATTTTATGCTGAAATACAGGAGTGTGTGGATGACGGACAGTTTGTGACAACTCCAGATGCTGAGTGTGTTTACAATAACATGATGAGAGACTATGGTATTGCGCATCATAACATCACCCGAGGACAACTGTTAGGGAAAGTTCGCGAAAATGTAACCTGTGAGATAACTGAAAGCAAGGTCGAAAACCCTCTGTTATTCATAGTAAAAGTGCAAAACAGACAGCTGTTTACAATGCTATTGCTGAGCGAGATATTAGGAAAAATATGACGCAAATATTCAAATGTGCAAGGATTGTACGGCAGGCTATACTTGAATCAAGAAATGATGACCGGTCGTGGAAATTTGCGGGTACCTTATTGGATTTCAGTGACTCAGAAGTGCCAGGAGAGTTAATGGCATTAGTAAGATGGACAATTCAAGGAGCCAGAGCAGCTACAACACCATCTAGAGCAAAGGATCTGCACAAATCATGCATGATTTTATCCCAATCTGTCGCAAGCGAATGTAAAAGCCACCGGCAGATGTCATTTGTTCCAAAGACAACTGAATCGCCATACATTTGAAAGTCCATATGCAGTTGGACTCTCACTATATATGTATCACAACTTTCGAAGTCAGAAAGCAGTAAAAGTGTTATATGGTTGTTGTGCTGGGATATCTTATGATCGAGTAACAAAAGTATGCAATAAAATTGCAGATGCAATACGTGAACAGATTACAACATTTGGTGTATATGTACCACCTGGTCTGATGAAGAATAGACACATCCGTGGGTCACTGGATAACATTGACATTAATGTTGACTCCCCTGATGGCAAAGGGAGTTTTCATGGATTGGCATCCGGTGTGTACCAACCTGCTGGTGATGGCGAACCTGTACTAAATCCATTGGTCATTGGTCAGTGTGAAGCAACAGGCGGACTTGTTAACATTCCAAGTACAGTGATAAGCTTATCTTTCTGCAGAATCGAAGGCAACCCTACTCCAAAATCCAGTCCAAAGTACAGAGGATACAAGATCGATTTCCATGAAGACCAACTTAAAAAAGCGAAAAGAGATGACCTAACTTGGTTAATTGCACGTTGTATAAATAGGAGAGCTGTAGTTGAGGCAGAAGATGCATGTCATTCAGACGAAATGACACCAATTAATGTGGAGTTAAATGAATTGTCAGACGAGGACGTCTCTTTGGTGGCTGTGGCTCATGGAATTACCAATACTGAAGAGCATATGCTACCAGTTTGGTCAGCCTACAACTCCCTCCTCAACAAACTGACTTCCAGGCATACTCCAGCGTTGAATGATAATGTTTTCATGATGCCAATCATAAATGCGGTACCACAGGATTGGTCTACCCTTGCCACTGGACTTGAGCAGCTGTGGAAACTTAACCAGATTGTTTCTGCTGGGAATCCAGTAACTGCTACTCTGGATATGGATCTCTATAAGAGAGCACTAAAACTAGAACATCTAGATCCTAGTTACAGAAATAAGTGGGTTCTTTGTCCAGGTGGTTTCCACGCAGCAATATGTACTCTGAGATGCCTAGGACGAACAATTGAAGGTAGTGGTATGGATCAAGCATGGCAGGAGGCAGATCTATACAGCTCTATCACTACAACACAGATCATCAATGGGAATCATTATAATCGGGCAGTGCAGGCACATCAAATTACACTACAAGCATTGTTTGACCTGTGGCTTGACACATTCTTCCAAGAGAGACCGGTGATTTTGGAAACATTGCAGTCAAGTGCCAGGATACTTTATGACACCTACAAAGACAAGGGAGATGTACTAAAGGCACATACAGACTTCTGCGTTGTCTTGGAATCAGTGAATCTTGAGATGCATCTTGCCAAATATGATGAAGAGCAAAATCAAAATCCCATGTATCAATGGGCCAGAATGTATATGAATCAGGTGATGACATTGCTACAGTTGTTACGAGCTACAAGGGAAGGTGACTGGTATCTCTACTTAGCCACGCTTGAAAAGCTCTGCATATTGTTCTTTGCATATGATCGCTTGGAGTATGCCAGATACATACCAGAGTTCCTTGCCCGAATGCAAGAAATCAAAGTCAATCAGCCAGGTGTATGGAATGACTTTATTAATGGTGGGTTCACAGTTGGTACGAACAATAGTGTTCCATTCACACGTATAAGTGTTGACCAAGCCATGGAACACTTAAACAAGGATGCTAAGGGTCATGGCGGAATATGTGGCATAACATCTACATCGGCAACGCTGCTCAAATTCTGCCTGACAGCACCAGAATTGTCACGAATCTCCAAGGAAATAGAGCAACTGGCAGGTGTGTCACCATCATCAGCAGATGCACACCATAGTTCTTCCACTGCACAGGTAGTCTACCTGGAAAAATGTATTCAACGTCTAAAGGCAACTCTGACTGAATGTAACATTTTCAAGTCCACGGAAATCGACGATCATCCAAAGTCAATGTTCAAGCTGATAGCAAATGAAGTTTTGCCACTGAAGGTTCAGGAGGCTATTCTCACCACAGAGAAATGTGGGTTGGAAGCATTCAGGGCATTTGTCAATCAGAGAATACTTGGGGACGAAAGTCTGTGGTCAAAAATTACAAAGCTGAAGCTCTTATCGTGGAATTCTGCTTGCAAGGATCTGACTGTGAAATCGGGGAATGAAGTTTTAACACTCAAGGCAACAACATCACTGTTTGCCCGTCTCCTTATAATAGCAAGGTCATCAAGAGATACTGTTGACCTCGAAGAAGTGATAGGAATGCATGAACTGTCAGATACTAACAGAACTCTGATTCGACCAGATGGATCGGTGCATCCAACAACAGACAAGAGCAAGGTGATAGGTCTCCTAGAAGGTCTTGTGAATCATGATGGCCAGGGTACATTTCTGGAACCACATAATCTTGGGGATGATTTAGAGGATCTACCCCCAAAGGCAAAAACCTGCCTCATCATAGATGAAATGACAGTTCTTCAAGAACTGATGTCTGTCAGGCATTTCAGTGACTGCGAGGAGCTTGGTGCAGCATATGTGCGTGTCATTAATAGTCGAGGCTATAATTATGAACAAGTTAGAGTCATATTCGACAATTATATGGTTACTGATTCACTGAAAGAATGCACAAGGGAACGTCGAAGAGGTAATACAAAAGGAACGTAGACCTATATCTGTGAAAATTCCACACGCATCAAAGATGCCAAATCGTTTCTTGCTACAAATGGAACGTAGGATTCACTAACACTGTTCCTTGCAGATAAGTTAATGGACCATGGATCCACACTTAAAATACTGACCGCAACGAGAAAGAATGTTCGGAACAACTTTGACTGTGATGTGGCAACAGATATTAGCACACAGGAAGAAGCTGACACTCTAATGATATTGCATGCTAAGTTACTTGCACGGGCTGGATTCAAGATAACCCTGTATTCACAAGACACAGATGTGTTGCTTCTTGCTCTTCGTCGAGCTGAAGAACTTGGAGATGACAGTGCACTGATTATGGGCACAGGAGAGCGACGCCGTAAAATCTATTGAATCTATGACAAACTCGGATCACAGAAGTCAAAGGCACTGATAAATTGGCATGCTCTAACTGGTTGTGATACTACCGGACACATCCAATCAAAAGGAAAAGTAACCTGCTTCAAAATGTTTCTCGAGGCGAGTCCAGCTGTCGTGGAAGCAATATGTCAAATGGGTGTTGGAGATGAGCCATCTGAAGAAGTAACAGAAGGGTGTGAACAGTTCCTTCGTAGTTTATTCTGTCCTAAGGGTACCACTCCAAATAGTTCTAACGAGTTACGATGGGACCTGTTCCATCAGATGAAGCCTGAGCAAGGTGTTGATAGATTGCCACCGACGGCCGGAACGTGGAGAGAACATATTCGTCGTGCTCACCTTCAAGCTAACATATGGATGCAGGACTTCATTTTAACTCCTAAACGGCTTGACCCACTGAGGTTAAGCTGGACATCAGTTGATGGAGTCTTGAAACCTGTGCTGTCGCAAGTAGCACCTGCCCCAGCTTCTATATTACAGTTGGTGAAATGTGGATGTGGACGAAGCAACAAAAGTTATGTTACCATGTGTTCAAGGAGATGTTCTTGTAAAGCATCAAGAGTAGTCTGTACTGAACTGTGTAACTGTGAAGGAGATACAGAAAAGTGTTGCAATACTGAACCACCAGTTATCGGACATGACATTGCAGAGCAGTGAGAAATCTGGGTAAAATGCCAAGCGAAATTCTATTTGTAACAGATACGATGTAGTGGTCATTTTGAAATCCAAGATGGCCACTATTATACTAATGATTAATGCCACCATCTGAATTGTTGGTTACTAAATCCTAGGTAACCACTTGAATTGTATTTGTAACTGGCCTTGGTTGTGTACATTTCTGGAATTTGCCTTCATATTTTATGTTGAGAACAAAACAATTTGAGAGTGGTGGCCATCTTGAAATCCAAGATGGCGACCATTCTATCAATTTTTTATGACACTATGTGAATCCTTGTATACAAAAACCTGGGTGTAGCCACTGGAATTGTGATTCTACCTACCTTAATAAGCGAGATATTGACAAAAATAGCTCTAGAATGGTGGCCATTTTGAAATTCAAAATGGCTGACCTAAAGGTGAATGAAAAAAATGGCAACAATGAAATTCTTTATCCTTACACTATTTGGAGTGGTCTAAGCCTATTTGCCAAGAATCTAGCAGAAAATTCCACAAATATACACAAGCCAATGGACTATCTGTGTCATTGTAGTGTTTTTTTTGAAGATTTCTGTCTGGGACAAAATGTGGATAAAATCTAACGAAAAATAAAAGTAGAAGAGCAATTTATCGTAATTGTTAAGAATTTGGTTTGGACTTTAGGAGATACAAAAACAATTGGGCCTGTTCTGCTTTAGCAGTATTGCTAAAGATTGAAAGGCGTCCTAAATCAAGAAGCATCCTATTTTACGTACGGCTTGTTTATTACGAATCTGCGCATGCGTGAACTTTGACAACACAATAATTCTGAACCAGGAAGTACTTGCTACCGATAAAGAAAAAAAAAAAAGAGGAAAAAAGAGGTAAAAAGTTATTTTTATACAAAATGCATTATACACGATGGTTATTGTAAATAGTAGCATCGGATTAAAAATCATATGCTGTGTTAATACCTACCTGCATATAAATAATCAGCACTTGTCAACAGTAAAAGAATCCTGTTGCTGTCACGTCTGCTTTCATCTTTGGGTCAGATCACGTGACGTACGTATTCTTTCAACAAAAACGAATTATGGAAGCCCATCTTACTTATAGGACACTTTCTGATCCAGGACTTGGAATGTACACCATTTAACTGTGGCATGTGTTTTATCTATCAACGGAATGCACTTGTAAGGTTATAAACATTTTATTAATTGATATTTGTAGTTAATTGAATAAAGTAATAGATCAAATAATCAAATTGATCGAGCAATTACAATGCGTGTGCGTTGTAGCCATTTTCTGTTAATAGGACGCTTCATGATTCTTCGAGGATATTCTCAGAATACTTGTTATCTTTGTTGTGATGTTCTTCCTCAGTCTCCTCACTGTAACTCAGGTAAAGAAACGTAGCACTGCTGGCTAGCAACAGGATTGACATGTATATTCAGGATATATGAGCAGTGAATGGAAAGATGGATAGACAAATAGACATTATCAGTGGGTTCATACATGGATGGAAGGAGGGATGAGTAGGCAGGGTATGTCAATGGAGTATGTACAAATAGGAGGATGCACTGCACTGGACTAGACTGGACTGGACTGGACTGGTTTGATTTGGTTTGGATTGGATTGGATTGGATTGGATTGGATGCATAATAGAAATGTATTTAGTAGTTAATAAGCTGTACCAAAATATTGTATGTAACTTTTTCATAACGAAACAAAATTCAGGTTAATTATGATCTTAATAAAATATAAATTTTATATTTTCATAGAATATTTTTTTTTGATTGGGATCGAAGATGAAATTAAATTTTATATTTTCTGAAAATTAGTAATACTGAATATTGAGCTTTTGGGCAGGGGGGGGGGAGGGGATTAAAAATAGGGGTGGATCTTTATTCTCTGGTCAAGCAGGGATAAAATCTTAAGATTTATTTGATTATGGCCTAAATTTAAGTTTGGCAGTTTGGTGAATAAGACCTTCAACATAGCAGAATTTTGATAAACCTTTCTAAGGACTCCAGTATGTTCGTATTTCTGCAGGCTGGTCTGTATATCGTGGAGTTCTTCGACACCTATGTGTACAATGTGGCCGTTCCGCTGATGTGTCTTCTTGAGACCGTCTCCGTTATGTGGTTATACGGGGTGCACCGCTTTGCCAACAACATCTCCGACATGACCGGCAGCTCGGAGAGTCTCGGCATGAAGTGGATGTGGAAGATGTGTATGCCCGTGTTTCTAATTGTAAGTCGACCATTTATTTCTTTCATATCAGTTTTATTTTATTGTTGTTATTAAAAATCTTCTTTTTCTTTTTTTTTTTTTTTTTTTTTTTTTACTGTATTATGGTGGATATATATTTTTTTTTACATTATGGTGGATACTAAAACATTTTCTTTCAGTGTTAAAAATGTAATATTACCTACCCATGTGCAGATTCATGAGAATTTGCTGAGGGTGTGTACACCCCATAAATTACAAATTGGCCAAAAAATGCAGTGTTTATCAAGGGAAAATAATATATTTATTCATTGTTAGTGGTGGAGAACATGTACGATCTTGGTTGGACTGGTGTTTCAGGGAAGATTACCACATCCCAATGCCTGTTAACTTTACCTAACATGCTCATGAAAACTGTGAGTGCTCTTTTTAAATGTTGCATCCCCACTCCTTAACTTACCTTTGGTTTGACACCCAATAGCCAATGTGTCTTTTTGTGTTTGGGTGTCATTAAATATTCATTCATTCAATCCCCACCTGTAACACTGCATCCACTCCTGCTTATCATCCTAAAACAGAGTTTAATAATATTAATAAAAGACAAACAGTTTTATTGAACTATTTTACGTGTATTTTCACTATCAATTGAATCATACACTGCCTAGATCAGATCCAACATGTCTTGTTGCCATTTTCTATTTTTAGCACAAAACATTTCCACAATGTTCTCCCCTTTGAGTATTGATAAGATGAATATTGCATTTTTATGTGACCTAGATTCAGTGTGCAATATTGGTTTTAAAAATGTAAGTGTCATAAGGTCTTCATAAGGTCTTCCTGTTTGCAAATCTTTAGAGCCCACCACCAACCAGCGAGCCCTGTCGTGCGTCTCCAGTAGAACAGAAGATACACTAAACGTTTTGCATGAAATCATGGAAAAGATTGCTTTTCAAGACTGTGGTTTTCCAGGATTTTGATATATATGTTACTGTATTATTTCGAAGAATCAATGTAATTTGTACAAACAATTTTTACGGGCCATGTGGGCTTTGTGCTAGCCAAACTAGAGAGTCCTATATGATTTTTGCGAGCCTCGGGCTCCCTAACTCTCCTCAAAATTGCACACTGCCTAGATTAGCAATAGTAGCTGACAAGAAAAGAATACTTGTAAACAGGAAGTAAATTAAACTATTTTCAATGCTTAAATATTAAAAAGGACCACTTGAAATTATGTATGCCAGGTGAGTATTTTTGTGAATTGGTGCTTTTTATTCTCATAATAATTGGATTATAATGTTTTTTCCTTTCCATGCAATTTATTAAACATGTGCATCCATCCATATACCCATCCGTCCATCCATCCATTCATATACCCATCCATCCATCCATCCATGTACCCATCCATCCATGTACTAATCCATCCATCCATGTACCCATCCTTTCAAGCAAAATATTTCTACAAATATATATATATATATATATATATATATATATATATATATATATAATTTATAATTAAAAAGTATGTGCATTTCCTATATTGCATACTAAAAGATTAAATTCCAAAAGTACTTTTCAACTGTATCTTCCTTTGAAAATTTTTTGTCAACTCTTTAAACCTACATGAACTTGTCATTGACTTATACATACGGTATCTGGGTGAGTGGATTGCCGTGTGAATAATAAATGAAAACATGTCTGATTAAATTCCACAAAGTACTGCCTCTGTCACGCTGACATGTTTTATTATGTTCACCTCGCCTTCCTGTTCTACTTATTACTTTTATCCACTTCTCTATCAACCCTCAGCCACACACTATTCAAACCACAAAACTACTTGCCACCATAAATCTTTGTGCAACAAAAGTGATTCTCACTGAACACTGAATCCTGCAATTTCCTCTCTTTGTGTCTGTCACACACTGTGAGGATTGATTTTTGCAGTATTTTATTTTCATTTCAGGGCATACTGTTGCTGGAGTTTGTGACCACCGGGATATTCGGAGTGTCTCACAGACTGGTGCCACCAGAGTGGTTGACAGCCGTTGGGTGGCTGTTGTCATGTCTGCCACCTCTCGGGAGTATCTTGCTGGGACTCTACTTTCTGGCTTTTACTAAAGGACCCTTGAAAATTGTGAGTAGATTAATTAATTATTTATTTATAAGTAATATATCAATTTAATATGGGAGTCTGTCTGTGTGGTTTTGTCTGTGTCTAAGACTGTCTGACAGAATCACTGTCTCTGTTTGTCCATCCATCTGTCTGTCCCATTCATTCATCCATCCATCCATCCATCTATGCATCCATCCATCCATCTATGCATCCATCCATCCATTTATTCATCCATCTAATCTGTCCATCCATCCATCCATCTGTTCATCTATCCATCTGTTCATCCATCCATCTGTTTATCCATCCATCCATCTGTCTGTTCACCCATTCATCCATCTGTTTATCCATCTATCTGTTTATCCATTCATCCGTCTGTTCACCCATCCATCTATCTGTTTATCCATCTATCTGTTTATCCATCCATCCATCTGTTCTTTCATTCATCCATCCATCCATCTATCCATATGTTCATCCATCCATCCATCTGTTCACCCATCCATCTATCTGTTTATTCATCCATCCATCTGTTCATTCATCCATCCATCCATCCATCCATCCATCCAACTGTTCATCCATCCATCCATCCATCTGTTTATCCATCCATCCATCTGTTCACCCATCCATCTGTTTATCCATCCATCCATGTGTTCACCCATCCATCCATCCATCTGTTCATCTATCCATCTGTTTATCCATCCATCTGTACATCTATCTGTTCATCCATCCATTTGTTCATCCATCTGTTTATCCATCCATCCATATGTTGATTGACTGATTGATCCATTAATCTGTCTACCAGTATGTCTGTTTTGTTTTGACATTATTGTTTTGTTTCAGTATTACATAGTTTCTGTCAAGGATTGCTGTAGACATTACCAATGTTTCATGACCTGTAGTATATGTGCTTTCTTGTCAGTTAAAAATATGTTTAAAACATAAAAATCCTGTGCTTATTCTACAATTCCATTTTTTATTGCTACTCACATGTCTTTTTAGTAAAAGTCTCACAGTATAACCCATACTTTTCAAGACCCTTCAACATTCCAGATTTTTGTCTTAATATCTTTTTCAAATATGTGGAAAAAAGCAACATTTTGGTAGTAGTAGCCCACTTGGTTGCAGTGAGCCTGATGGTGTTGCAATTATTATAGCTAAACACTGGTGGTGGTTAAGCTATCAGACATAAGGGGCTGGTAGGTACTAGATTCTCAGCCCGGTACTGGCTCCTACCCAGAGCGAGTTTTATGACTCAGTGGGTAGGTGTAAGACCACTACACCCTTTTTTTTCTCAGGTGTGCCCAGAACAGCTTGCTTGAACCTTAATTGGATATAAGTACAAAAATAAGTTGAAATGAAAAATATAGCTAATCAAAATATTCTCAACATTGGTAAATTGTGTTTAAGTATATACAGCCAAATTAAACATGTTTATTTTTTAATGAGATTAGATATTTTTTTTAATCAATTTATTATGAGATTAATTTTTTAAATCCAAGTTGAGGTATCTTTAAAAACACAATTTTTGTTGCATTCTTCTTATCCAGAGAATCAAGAAATTGCTGCACACTCCCCACAGCTGGGGTCCGAAACCCAGCGACGATGATGACGAATTACCTGAGTATGTGATCAGCAAGCCAGATGTACATCGCCCCGTCAACGCCCTCGCATTGTTAACTGCCAATTTATATCTGCCCAACTTCCTCGATCTCACCAGCATGGAGGTAGTATATCAGATCTTTAATACTATTGATTCTAGCTTTAGAGAACAATGCAATTGAACTCTTTCATAAAATTGTTGCAACTCTGTTGTGAAATGTATGCGGGGATTCTAACATTTTTACAAAATCCACTAGCCATTGGATCAGTGTTTTAAAACAGTTACTAGCCACAATTAAAAATTCACAAGCCCTACTTTACTTAATACAATTTTACTAATAGTAAATAATCAATATGTTACCTAAAGAGGGATATAGAGCTTAAAAAGACTAAGATTGGGGTGGGTGGGGTGGGGGTGGGGGTGGGTGCAGGAAATTCATATTTATAAAAAAAGACTTAAATGCAGCATTTGCAACTTTTTTTCACTAGCCATAGGGCATGGCAATAGTAGTTATTTACTAGCCCAACATTGAATATCACTAGCCATGGGAGTGGGGCTACCATAATCTAGAAGCCCTGTGTATGTAACAACATATCCTCAGCATGGGACTATCGTTATCCAGTTAAACTTTTTTTTAAATCTCTAACTATATCCATGTTTGTCTAATATATTGAAAAACGGAAAAGATACAAAAGAAAAAAAAATCACTAAAGGTTGAGTTGATTATTTGTGTGAAAAAATACTAATTTTTGTGAAATAATAATGAATACAAAGAGCTTGGCAATGTGGACAACTGTGAGAGAAAAATACAAAGTTTAGTACAAATGTTTTGGATTAAATTGAAAAAAACATGTAGCATAACTATTTGTCAATTAGTGTTATGGATTAACTCTGTGAAACTTGTCACTAAGGTCCACCAACTTGTCTTAAAGAAGTATTTATGAGCAGGTGACCTTTATATATAGGTTAAATCACACATTAAATCAATCAAGTGTCTGCTGTAGTTACATATATTTTGTTCAAGGTTACCAATGTTTTTTTCTCTCAATAGTTGTTTTCAACTGGTTCACACACTCTGTTGCCTTGCTGCCTTCTGTAGTAATGGTGAACGTGAAAGTTGTGTTGTGTTAACTGACAGTGGCATGAGCACCTACCTACATAGTGCAGAGAGCAAATTAAGAGTCTTGAGAACTACTTAATTAGTGCTTAATCTTACAAGCTCTGTTTGCATTCTTGGCACAGAAAATACAGTCTCTTTCTCTCAGCTATTAGCTGCATCCACATTAGAGTCAGACTCTTTTCTCTTTTTTTTAGCTTTTATTACGTAATTTGAACATTTATTGTGAAATATTTGGATAATTGATGGCATGCATTCAGGTGTTTTCTGCCAAACATTTGGTATTTATTTAAGAAAAGGTAGTGAGTTCTTTAATTATTGTGATGGAAGCAGTTCTTTAAACATTAATTATTGTGATGGAAGCAGTTCTTTAAAAGTTTCCTTATCGTGATGGAAACAATACTGGTATCAGTGGTAAGTGCTGCTTTTTAAAATAATACTGATCTACATTTTGGTGGTGGGTTACATTTCATGTTAAGAAACTTTTGTTTGTAAACCATTTACATTCTCTTATTTTAAATTGTCTGCTTGCAGTTTGTTGAATATTAGCAAGAGCACTGCTGTAGAATAGTGGGTTTTATTCATGGTTATCAATTCAGTTATTTTTCATGAATAATAAATATCAATTAAATCTGTGTTAAGCAACCATCTAAGGGAGTGTCAGAGTTGGAGGCTGCTTATTCCAAGTATACCGCTTTATTAAGTACCTTTCTAACCAATGCAATTAATTGTAATGTTATCTGTTAAACATAGCTGTCTCAGATGTCACAATAACTAGTCACTAGTGTATTTCAACAAGCCTTCCTTGTACAGGTCAATGTGTATTACTGTATTAAAAAATAGTGATAGTCGCTGTCTAATGCATGTGACCATTTAAGAAGACATGGCTGTATCTTGTTTTATAGAATTATGATCATAATTCAAGCTGTACTTAAAAGTATTATCCATCTTAAGAGGATATTTTAGTTTAATGGTTACAAGTAAATACAATACAGTCAAACTGTATTAAGTGACCACTTTTTTTGCTCTGTTAAGCAGCTGTTTTATAATCCCACTTTCATCTTTAGTTATTTGATACAGTACAAATATCTCTGTTAAGCAGCTACCTGTCTAATGAAACCACAGTTTTCTTAAATCATATTTAAAAATAAAGTACAAATCTACCTCTTTTAAGCAACCACCTGTTTTATAAAGCCACTTTTTTCTTAAACCATTTAATACAGTACACATCGATTGATTAAGCAGCCACCTATCTTATGAAACCACTTTTTTCTTAATCCATCAAATGTAGTACAAATTAACCTCAGTTGAACAACCACCTATTTTATAAAGCCACTTTTTTTATTAACCATTAGTCTCTGTTAAGCATTTACCTATTTTATAAAACCACTTTTTTTGTAAATCGTTTGAGTAAAAATGTATTTCAATTAAGAAAAACACCTATCTTATGAAGCCACTTTTCTCTTAACTCATGTATTGCGGGACAAATATACCTCTATTAAGTAACCATGTATCTTATAAAACAAATTTTTTTCTTTCTGAAGTCATGTAATACTATACAAATCTACTTCTGTTTATCAGTCAACAGTTTTAAAAGGTAATATTATTTATACCAAGATCGCTGTTTGACAAAGTTTCACTGTAGTCGTAATGTCTTTTATTTCTTACTCTTCTTCACTAAATGAATTGTTCATTTTGACCTATGATCCAGAATGTTTTTTTTTATTCTGGAAGGGCGTTTAAACTTAGTGTATGTCATATCTGAAAACTATTTTATCAACAGATAAGCACAGGACTATAGTTAGGTTTTTTAACTATTATTTGGAATATAGTATTTACCTTGTATGGAGTTGGCTTTTACTTTTAAGGTTAGTTTTTTATAAAATGTTTTTATTTAGTCAAAATATATGAAAAATATATAGCAAATATTATTGAGGTATTTTATATTGTTTATGTACCAAGTTATCTTATTTTTATTTTTGACAAATAACAAATAACAAACATATGTTTAGCATATTAACTAAGCTTCTATTTTGTATTCAGTTTTATGTACCAAGTAAAACCATTTTTATTTATCACAAGCTTTAGTGAATAGCGAATGAGAATTATTTTAAGGGGACCATTAACTTTAGGTTAAATGGTAGTGAGTATAAATCCTATTTTTATGCAAATAATCACATTTTAAAGCTCATTGAAAGTATTACTGGGATTTTAAAATTTACAATATACATGTTCAAATTGCATGATTATTTGTTGATGTCATGAACAGATATGATAATATTGAGATGGTGTCTTATAGAACCAAAAACTATTGACCAGGCCAAAGACCAAAGGCCAAAGTCATTGTATGTTTATTGTACTTCATAAAACATTATTGCCTCATGCATATTCTACATGACTTCCAATTGGTTAATGTTACGTTTGAGATCATATTACACTGTTGTGTAATTTTACGAACCCGGATACTGTATTACATCCTTTATAAAAGAGGGAATCCTTTCAGCACTGACCAATAAGCTCAACAGAATAAGGAAGTTATAGTGATTTACAGATGATGTGTTTCATATAGGATGTCATAGTGCAAAATACTTGTGCCTGCTAGACAGCATTGTACTAATTTGCTTGTATATAGTTTGTGTATTTATTTTTGTATTAAATAGATCCAAGTAATAAAACAATTATGGGACTTTGATGTCACCAATATGATGTATCGACAGTGCCATAATTGCTTAATATATTGATCACATCAAAGTGCCATTATTATTATTTTTTACATCAATCAGTTTATATATAAAAAATAGATACACAAGTTATATATTTTAGCAATTCAAGTACTAATAATGTGGTGTAGTGTTATAAAATCTAGCAAACACTTCTTTTGTACCATGATGGCATAAATGAAATATGATATTATTCTCTGTAAGATTCAACAATTTCTGAATGCTGCTGATCAAACTGAATGTGTTCATTGGTCAGTGTTATTCTTTTGTAAAGGAGATTCTCCATTTTAAACCGCAGATGTACAATATCATGATTTATCAGTTCACAAAACTGAAAACTGTGAAATGGAAAGACACATGAGATAACACAGACCATTTGGAAATAATTTACTAGTATAACATGCATGCTAGTATGACCTTCACCTTTAAGTGCAGTGAAAAATAGGACTTGTCTCCCTTTTTGGGGTTTTCTTATTCCAATGTTTATTTTTTAACTAGTGTTCCATAACTGTCCTATCAAAGGCCCAGATATGTTCTGTCCTGTTTGTGGGTCAGTACATATAATATGAAAGATCCCTTGCTGCTACTTGAAAGGAGCAGCCAATGGCCAGGATTTGTGATTTGTGATATTAACTGCTTTATCAAAAGTTTGGTGCACGTCAAACTTTGACCCACCCAGATGTTATTTGTTTTAGTACTACTTGAAGAGATTCACAATTTGGACATGACATATTTCTATAGTGATGATATTGGTACTCCCATCACCAAGCCTGTGGAGTGTTCCAAGCACTCCTGTTGTTAGCAGCTCATCCTACACCTCAAGTTGTTCAAGTGGCTGGTCTTGTCTTCTTAATGACTCTCATCAGCTCTGTAGTGGGGGAGTGGTAATCATCACATTGATGTCCTCATAGGATGGTCTTCTCACTCTAAATATTTATATAGATAGATATGTAGAGATAAACAAGTAGATTATAACTGACGTGAGTGACAAAATAGTCATGTTATCTATTGTAATTTTGGTAATGCCAAGACATCTAGCTTCAAATATTCAAAGACAGGATCGACTCTGTTGACCTACTGAAGACTGAGTTTATAAAAGGCGGGATAGCACTATGTTGACCTACTGCAGACAGAGTTTATTAAAAGCAGGATCGCACTCTATTGACCTGCTGAAGGCAGAGTTGATTAAAGGCAGGATCGCACTCTGTTGACCTACTGAAGGCAGAGTTGATTAAAGGTGGGATCACATTGTGTTGACCTACTGAAGGCAGAGTTGATTAAAGGTGGGATCACATTGTATTGACCTACTCAAGGCAGAGTTGCTTAAAGGTGGGATCACATTGTGTTGACCTACTCAAGGCAGAGTTGATTAAAGGTGGGATCACATTGTGTTGACCTACTCAAGGCAGAGTTGATTAAAGGTGGGATCACATTGTATTGACCTACTGAAGGCAGAGTTGATTAAAGGTGGGATCACATTGTGTTGACCTACTCAAGGCAGAGTTGATTAAAGGTGGGATCACATTGTACTGACCTACTGAAGGCAGAGTTGATTAAAGGTGGGATCACATTGTGTTGACCTACTGAAGGCAGAGTTGATTAAAGGTGGGATCACATTGTGTTGACCTACTGAAGGCAGAGTTGATTAAAGGTGGGATCACATTGTGTTGACCTACTGAAGGCAGAGTTGATTAAAGGTGGGATCACATTGTGTTGACCTACTGAAGGCAGAGTTGATTAAAGGTGGGATCACATTGTACTGACCTACTGAAGGCAGAGTTGATTAAAGGTGGGATCACATTGTACTGACCTACTGAAGGCAGAGTTGATTAAAGGTGGGATCACATTGTATTGACCTACTGAAGGCAGAGTTGCTTAAAGGTGGGATCACATTGTGTTGACCTACTGAAGGCAGAGTTGATTAAAGGTGGGATCACATTGTGTTGACCTACTCAAGGCAGAGTTGATTAAACGTGGGATCACATTGTGTTGACCTACTCAAGGCAGAGTTGCATGAATTGCCTGAAATGTCCAATATATCAGCATTTCACCATAATGTAATTATTTACTAAAATGTCATTAACGAGTGAGATATGAAGACTAATTAAATGTATATATTTTTCAGCAATAGTAGCTCAACTGCTGTGCTATCTTGCCTTTTAATGGATATATAACAACAGAAATAAAATTTATCATGATTGATAATATTTTTCTAAATTTAAAATGTTGGCCTATTACATTTTCAGCAAAGCCTAGAAAAATATAGATTACCAAGGACATTGTGTTTGAACCTTTATTGGATAATTTTTCACAATAATAAATATTATGATTGTCTAAATTCAAATATGTATTACTTTTCAGTAAAGCCTAGGCCGCTAGGGAGCATGCTTAAGATAGTTTTTGTTTTGTTTAATGATACCACTAGAGCACATTTATTTATTAATTATGGGCTATTGGATGTCAAACATTTTGTTTTTCTGATATATAGTTTTAGAGAGGAAACCTGCTAAATTTTTCGATTAGTAGCAAAGGAACTTTTATATATGCATCATTCCACAGACAGGATAGCACATACCACATCCTTTGATATACCAGTCATGGTGCACTAGCTGGAACGAGAAATAGCCCAATGGGCCCACCGATGGGGATTGATCTCAGACTGACCACACATCAAGCGAGCGCGTTACAACTGGGCTATGTCCCGTCCCATTTGGAAAATAATAAATTTGATTGTTTTCTAAACCACACTACTTGTGCTTGTTTCAGCGAAGACGTGAGTCTTCAGACCTCAGTGGCACGGGATACTTGTCAGATCTGAACACTGTCTCCAGCTCAGACGACGAGTCCAGTGAGGATGAAAACAAGGCGCGTGGCAACTGGGGTGGCCATTTTGAATTTGTCTTCTCATGTCTCGGATACGTTGTTGGACTGGGAAATGTGTGGAGGTTTCCTTACTTGGTGTACAGAAATGGAGGAGGTGTGTGGTGGTTTACGTTAATGACATTTATAGGTATATGAGATCAGACTTTGCAATGAAAAAATTTGAAGGAAGTAATTAAGTGCTTTCCTAAATTAGATTATCAGGAGCCATTTGCGATAGTATCATACTGATACGATATATATTCACATGCTAAGGGGAGCTAACAGTTACTCCTTGAACTGCTCTCAGGGTAGTGATGGGGAGCAAGAGTGATAGCTCCCCTTAAACGGTGAGATCTGTCAGATGGATGGCGATGTGGCATGCTGTAGTCTCAAACAAGTAAAAGATTGAGTATTTTTCATGGCACAAACTGAATGTTTTAGGGTACATTTGTTTGATGTTTACTATTATAAAAGTTCATTGTAGCTAATGATTTGATGAGTGAGGGCAACAGATGGTGATTGGTTTCTCTTTTATCTTATGTTATGCTACATAAAGTGTACAGCACAGTAACCGATTTCAGGGAAGATTTTAACAAAGTTGTATCCCTGTAGCCTAAGAGAACGTTGTCTTCTTTTTAACAAATGACTATTATTAAATGTATTGTTTGATCTTCTTTTTAACAATCCACCATTATTAAATGTATTGTTTGATCTTATTTTTAACAATCCACCATTATTAAATATACTGTTTGACCTCCTAACTAATAATCTTTTAATATATTCCTAACTAATAATCTTTTAATATAGTCTTATGTGAATGTTACTTTTCATCTTAATATTATAATTCAATTGTTTAATCATGTAATGTCTTTAACATCTGACATCCCTTTCCACACTTTTGTTTTGTAAAAATCACCACAACTATTTAAAAAACACAAAATAATTTTATACCACCTTATCCTGCAGACAGCAGACAGCAGGCAGAATGTATTATTTCATTATCTTGCAGCAGTCTGCAGTCTAGAGACGACTAAATCTATAAAAAATAATAATTTCGGAACAATTACTTATTGATTGCTTTATAAGATACATTCAGCCATGCAAATTTCAACAATTTTGTCTTTATGATATCCTGGTGCTTCTGTACTTGAAAATATTAAATAATGTAGATCAATAAAGTTACATTTCTTCATTCAGTGAGCTGGGGTCGGCCATTTGTAAATGTTTACACACTTTTGATTGTATCAATTTTTTTTTTTAATTTTGCTTGTTGATCCAAGTAACAATAAAAAATTTTGTTCAACTAATAGTTATAAATCAATAGCAAAAACAGTTTTAAAACATAATAATAAAATTATTAAGTACTGTGATACAACAGGGACTTGTGTCCTAGACAGAGTAGCTGGCTGAGGCCTGTATCCAGGACAGGCATGCACTACAACAGCTTGTTCTGAATGTGCACATTTAAACACTTTGACCTGACCTGACCAGGGACCTATGCTAATGCTAAAACCTGTATAAAAACATGTAAAGTTTTAACTATAATATAACATTTTTGACACAAATGGACAGACAGTATTTATATGATACATTTTCCGCTGCAGGTGCTTTCTTCATCCCCTACCTAATAATGTTAATATTCTGTGGTCTTCCTCTGGTGTACATGGAACTGGCCTTTGGGCAGTATGCAAGTCTTGGACCTATCACCATATGGAAAGCAGTTCCACTGTTTAAAGGTATGTGAAGCCATGCTTAAAAACTCAAAATATTTTGTTGGTTGTTACTTAACTCACCATTTAAAATGCCTTTAAATAGTATTTGGGAAAGAGTTCCTCCCAGTTCCACCTTCACAAATATAATTAATATTAGGGTTAGTTTCATTCACGAATACCAACTTAAAATTAATATTTTGTAATCCAATATCATCACACAAATTCAATACCCTACAGAAGAATGGGAAGAACTTTAAATTTTTTTGCATTGTTTCCTTTTTATTTTGATTGAAAATAAAAAGAACAAAAATAAATTTTTGGTGGAAAAATAAGTCTTTGGGACAATTTGTACACAATGACTCCTGATTGATGATATAATTGTTTACTTTGAACACTATAAAAATAAATCAAAAAAGATATTTTGAATTTCTATAAAGTATTTGTAGACAATTAAAAAAAAAAATTGTTGACAATTTCTGGTTGTTTTGTGCACTTTGTCACCTTTATTATTGTGTAACCACAAAATATGATGTCGAATTTTTTATTTTTTTCAGATTAAATCCAATATATGTTTTTAATATCAATATTGCATGCTACAGAAGATATAACAATGATTGATGATGTAAAGATGGGCTGATCTTAAGTGTCAATATTTCAATAATATTTTTGTTTACTGGTTGCAATCAATAATATTCTTGTTTACTGGTTGCAAAAATGGGTGGGTCGTAAGTGTGTGAGATGTACTATTAAGAATGTACTTGTGTACTATTTTTACATATAGTAATTATTTAAAGTGCTATAACTGAGTAAAGCTGAACCAAAGATGTCTTGTGATTGGTGTCTCGTGTAGTGTTTTCAGAGTGTTTTCGAGAGTCCATCAAAAGTGAGTTGAGTTATGATCACCTGAGATGGAAAGCTCACAGTTATGTACTGGTCGTAAACACGACAGAAGTGCTATTTTTAAACAAATGTTAAATAACTTCTGTCACATGTAATGTATTGTTTTGTGTGACCATTAGTTTATAGCTTATGCCTTCAAGCAAATTGTTGCCTAAATTAAACATTTGTACTTCATTTAGAGATATTCTCCAAAACATTATGTTTTTAGTGAAGTAATTAATTACTAAATTAGCATTGATGTAAAAAAACAAAACAAAAAAAGGTTCTCTGACTTTTATTTGCAAGGCTTTTTTTAGTAAATAAAATGGCAGAAGAAAACAAGAATATTTATTAAGTGCATAGCTTCGTGGAACAGGGCCCAGAACTTCAAAGTACCATGGAGATCCTCAATATAATGCCTTTTAGTGTACTTAGGAATACCATAGAGATGCAGTTTTGATATGTTGAAAACTCTTGCAACCACTTGTGACCTAGAGTATGAGAAAAAACCTGCAACTTTCACATCTGCTATTATTTTTAATTAGCAGCACTCTCCCAGTGATATATATTATAGCATATATCTGTCTTTTAAAATACATTTTGCCATACATTTATCATGGGCTATGATATTCCAGTTGTAGAGCACTGGTTGGAACAGGAATATATGTCTATTGAGAGAGAAGGATTTCTGAAAAAAAGAGTTTAAAGTTTCTTTTGTTTAACAACACCACTAGAGCACATTAATTTATTAATCATCAGCTATTGGATGTCAATAATTGGTAATTTTGACATATAGTCTTAGAGAGGAAACCTGCTACATTTTCCCATTAGTAGCAAGGGATCTTTTATATGCACCATGCCACAAACAGGATAGCACATACTATGACCGTTGTTATACCAGTCGTGGTGCACTGGCTGGAACGAGAAATAACCCTGTGGAGATCGATCCTAAACTGACAGTGCATAAGGTGAGTGCTTTACCGCTGGGCTTCGTCCTGCCACCAATGATTTGTACAACCTCTTACACATCAAACAGGCACTTTACCCCTGGGCTTCGTCCTGCCACCAATAATTTGTACAACCTCTTACACCTCAAACAGGCACTTTACCGCTGGGCTTCGTCCTGCCACCAATGATTTGTACAACCTCTTACACATCAAACAGGCACTTTACCCCTGGGCTTCGTCCTGCCACCAATGATTTGTACAACCTCTTACACCTCAAACAGGCACTTTACCGCTGGGCTTCGTCCTGCCACCAATGATTTGTACAACCTCTTACACATCAAACAGGCACTTTACCCCTGGGCTTCGTCCTGCCACCAATGATTTGTACAACCTCTTACACCTCAAACAGGCACTTTACCGCTGGGCTTCGTCCTGCCACCAATGATTTGTAGCCTACAACCTCTTACACATCAAACAGGCACTTTACCTCTGGGCTTCGTCCTGCCACCAATGATTTGTACAACCTCTTATACCTCAAACAGGCACTTTACCCCTGGGCTTCATCCTGCCACCAATGATTTGTACAACCTCTTACACCTCAAACAGGCACTTTACCGCTGGGCTTCGTCCTGCCACCAATGATTTGTACAACCTCTTACACCTCAAACAGGCACTTTACCGCTGGGCTTCGTCCTGCCACGAATGATTTGTACAACCTCTTACACCTCAAACAGGCACTTTACCGCTGGGCTTCGTCCTGCCACCAATGATTTGTACAACCTCTTACACCTCAAACAGGCACTTTACCCCTGGGCTTCGTCCTGCCACCAATGATTTGTACAACCTCTTACACCTCAAACAGGCACTTTACCGCTGGGCTTCGTCCTGCCACGAATGATTTGTACAACCTCTTACACCTCAAACAGGCACTTTACCCCTGGGCTTCGTCCTGCCACCAATGATTTGTACAACCTCTTACACCTCAAACAGGCACTTTACCCCTGGGCTTCGTCCTGCCACCAATGATTTGTACAACCTCTTACACCTCAAACAGGCACTTTACCCCTGGGCTTCATCCTGCCACGAACGATTTGTACAACCTCTTACACCTCAAACAGGCACTTTACCGCTGTGATGAATCCTGCTGTGAGATATGTATAAGTACCTTAGGGCAAAACAGATAGGGAGAACTCTTAAAGGCATCAGTAATTACATGTTAAACGTTACATTACACTTCATGACATGACAGAAGTGCATTTATTTTTAAAGTTATCTTTTTCTTTTCATTTTGGCAAAAGAGAAGAAAAGGTAAACAATGTTATAATGAGATATATTATGTTTATAGACATTTTAGTATGAATATTTAAATATTTAGACAATGAAAGAGTAATTAATTTGTGAACATGTTTTGTATGCAAAATCAAGGCAGTCTCTTTAATCATAATGTTTTGATATGTTGACCTCAATGTCACCTATACTATCCTGTCTGTGGGTGGTGCATATAAAAGATCCCTTGCTGCTAATTGAAAAGAGTAGTCCATGAAGTGGCGACAGCGGGTTTCCTCTCTCAATATCTGTGTGGTCCTCAACCATAAGTCTGATTATCGTAAATAAAATGTGTTGAGTGCTTCATTAAATGAAACATTTCCTTCCTTCCCGCAGTCACCTATCAATTTTTAACTTGAACAGTTCTCTTTCTTTACAGACAGTTGTGTGTATGTATAATTTATCAACTATAATAATTAAAAAAAATATCTTCTCTCTGTTTTAGGTATTGGATATGCAATGGTTCTTGTTTCTGGAGTTCTGTCAATCTACTACAACATGGTTAATGCATGGGCTGTCTACTACTTATTCACATCCATGACATCTGTGTTGCCGTGGCAACTGTGCACCAACCCCTGGAACACTGAGAGTAAGATGTTTTTAAGTATTTACTTTGGCAGTGGTGATGATGATGATGTAATTGTTAAAAATTTATTTTGGCTTATATCCAGCTGTGTTGAAACTACAGGTTTTCTTCACACAGAGCCCACCTATGTGTGAAGTCTGGCCAGACTGAACATTAATAAATTATTGTTAAAAAAGCTTTGGAGGTTTTGTTACCAAGTAATTAAATTTATATTGTTTTAATGTAGGCTAGTGATATGTTATGGTTTATAACCAGTCTAAATTATAGACATTGGTTTATAACCAGTCTACTTTTAATTGGCAAATTAATTAACAAATGAATCAATTTTGTTTGTTGCAGTGCAGCCTTATATGGTGGTTTCATTATCTGTGTGTACATTTAAAATTTTGTTTGATGTTGTTCATGGCCAATAAGTTGAATAGGTCTATTTATGTTAAGATCTTGGCTTATTGTTATACAATATCAGCATGGTTATAGTTTAATCAATAATCAAGCTGGAGGAAATTCAGAACAAGTAATATTCTGCTGAAATTTTATTAACTTTATTTTCCATTGTCAGAAAACAGTTTGACCTGATTTTATATGTTATGGATTATATGTTATATGTAGTTGGGTTTTGTATACAGACCAGACATACCTGACAAGTGGTTTTTACAGCAAGTTTGAATATCTAGGTATAAAATCCTCCTCACCTCACCCCCTTATCAAAACTATTGTCAACCAAGGGTGGACCCAGGACATGTTTTAGGGAGGAGACCAAGGGTGGACCCAGGACATGTTTTAGGGAGGAGACCAAGGGTGGACCCAGGACATGTTTTAGGGAGGAGACCAAGGGTGGACCCAGGACATGTTTTAGGGAGGAGACCAAGGGTGGACCCAGGACATGTTTTAGGGAGGAGACCAAGGGCAAGAGGGCACATGGACCAACTTACTTAACAGGGCACTTCAGTTGAAATTATTGAAAGATAATTGTTCAAAACATGGGGGCACTTTATGGGGTGAACAGGTTCACCCCGCCCCCTGATCCCCTCCCTTGTCAACCCTCTTCCAATCTGAACACTTAAAATCGAAATACACTTGCAGGGATTGTGTAGCGAAGTTTCTGAGATCGCTACAGAATTTTGAAACATTAAATAGTAGTTACTAATGAATTTTCAATTGACTAGAAATATTGCTAATCAAGATTTTGAAATCAAAATGTTCCCTGCCTTGATCATATACTAAATCTTGTTCATTTGTGTGTATATTGCTCTAAAATGCATCTTTTCCACACTTGTCAACTCTTCCCCAGCTGACCCCACCTGGTCAAACCACCCTTGATCATATACTATGTCTTGTTCATGTTTTACTGTAATATTACTCTAAAATGCATCTTTTCTACACTTGTCAACCCTCCCACAATCTGAGCCACTCCCGGTCAAAACACCCTTGACCATATACTATGTTCTGTTCATGTTTTCCTCTAAAATGCATCTTGCTAGCAACATTTTCGCTTCTGTTTTTAGACTGCCATGAGAACAAGTTTGAAGTGACAAATTGTTTGGCGATTAACATGAGTTTTGTGAACACGGAGGAGTTCATGAACGGGTCTGGGAGTTGCTACAGCATGCTACAAGACTGTCAGCTCCACAACAAGACTCAGGTGGCTGGGTGTATTGGCAGTCTCCGGGACATGTTTGGAGATGTCGTTGTTATCCTTGAACACTATCAAAACCGGACCAGTCCCAGTGAAGAATTCTTTTAGTATGTGATATTCTTATTAATTATTAACTGTCACTGAGGGCCATATCAGCTTTTATGTACCAATTTTTTTTATATATTGAGCGAGGCCATTTGATCAGACAGGAGGAACCGACAGGGCAATATCACTAATAGTGGAAGGTCATGTAACTGTTTTTTTACCAATAAGAATACAGATATATTCTCATTATGTAATACAAATTTAACGTCAAGTGGTCATCACCAGAATTTGTTAAAGGGTTCCTTTTTGTAATGAACTGTTAAAGTTTGTAGTTAATATTTAATTTTTTTCAAAGAAAAAGACAGCAAACATGACCACATTGCTGAAAAGGGTTTTATTTTACCAACACATCCAAACCACCTAGGTGACCCATTGGGAGGCACCTGTTATTTTCTGTGCTAACCAACATCAGCACACATCCATAAGTTTTGATATAGCAGTTGCATCTACTTGGAAGGATGAATTACTGGACTAATACTGTGTGGAAGATTATAGTAGCTTACATGTATGTGACGTACTAAATGTGCTGGTTTGTACAGAATACCTAACAAACATTTCATTTTAACATTATGATAAATCAATTTAGGAATATCAAAAAGAGTTCTATTTTAACACATTCCAGTTAGACATTTCCAGGTTAGTTATAGTAGTCACAACTTTTTTATTGCCTTTCCTCTTTTTATTTTAAACCAATTTTAATACTGCGTTTCTGCATTTTTATTTTTTAAATTTTGTTATTTGTTTTTCATTACTTTATGAGTTTTCTATGTTTACAGTCGTTCAATGTTGGATGCAAGCCCAGGGTTGAACAGTATTGGGGAAATTCGCTGGCAGCTAGCCCTGTGTTTGCTGCTGTGTTGGGGCATCGTGTTCGTGTGTCTGGTCAAAGGAATCAAGTCATCAGGAAAGGTATTCTTGTAGGAATTTTTGGTTTTAAATAAACTTGGCTTATAAAATATAATTTAAAAAACCCACTAGAGATATGACAATGAAACCATTTAATAAGTTTAACATGTGTCATCTGCATTTGATTTTGTATGATTGTTCTCTATGTAAATTAGTACAGTGAAACCCCTCAAAACTGGACCCTCAGTAATCTGGAATTTTCTCAAAATTGGACTTTTTACACGATCCCATCAATGACCTTTTTTTCTCTGTAAAATCCCGGATACAACCAATTACAACCAAATCCCGAATACAACAAAATACTGGACATTTTACATGATCCCTTTGGTATCCGGTCTAGAGGGGTTTCAGTGTTATCTTCTCAATACCTCTTCTTTAATTACAGATTTCGTATTTGGTGGTTTCCTTCCCGTATGTGATAATAATGGTGCTGCTGATTCGTGGTATAACGATGGATGGGAACCTGGAGGGAATCCGCTACTATGTGACCCCACGCTGGGAGCTGCTGGCCAAGCCTGAGGTGTGGGCCGACGCCGCAACGCAGGTTTTCTTCACTCTGTCGGCCTGCTGGGGTGGCCTTTCAACGCTCTCCAGCTACAACAAGTTCCATAACAATATTTATAGGTATGAGTTCCATATGTATACAGTACAGGGACAGATCCAAAGCCAAAGGGGGACTGGGGACATTTTCCCCAAAATATATTCAAGTGCCTCTCTTTTCTGGTTTATATTTTTTTTAAATTTGGTTGCTTGTTTTATATTATTATCTAAAGGCCCTTTTTATATTAGTATCCCGCCTAAAAAATAATTCTTGGATCTACCCCTACAGAATATCAGAAAAATACAGTGAATATCTTTTTTAATCTCCACATCTTGATTTCAATAAATTTAAGATATATTATGCTTATATTTGTAGAGATGCAATATTGCTGACCAAGATGTATTTTCTTTACAGAGATGCAATATTGGTGTGTATTGGTGACACACTGATGAGTGTGCTGGCAGGTTTTGCTGTGTTTGCTGTGATTGGAGTCCTTAGTAAAGAACTCAACACTACTGTGGACAAAGTCATTCAGACAGGTGGATTTTCTAGTAACAACTTGAAGTCCAAACCACATTGTTAACTATTACAATAATTTATTCTCCTACCTTTAACTACTAGGACATAATAAAATGTAGAAAACATTACAATAACATGCATAGATTCCACATATTAAATTGGAACTATATCACCTATATCAACTTCTCTGAGATCTCCTAGAACAAAACATATGCAATTTTGCACCGTTGGCTATTTTGCTTTTTTATTGATATAATCTTTAGGAGGGGTGGAAGCCTCCGAAGTATGTAATGTAATTAATCTGACGTCATAACAATTATGTTAAATCTAAGCGCATGTCATGACATTGTTAGATTACGTCATATCGATGTTGAAGTGTATTCCATAAAAACACAAAATGGCAGCCAGCAACAAATTGCCTTTGTTTTGTAATAGGAGATGTCAGTGAAGTCAATGTAAGGTGATATGGTTATAATCTAGCATGTGGAATCTGTGTTATTGTAATGGGTTTTTTCACTACCTATATGTTTGGACAATGTGTGGGGACAATCTAATGGTAATTAAAAGGAGCTTGCATTATATAGGATGGAACCACATCAATGAATCCATTCAACTGATTAGGTTTTTCCCCATTCCAACCAGTGCACCACAACTGGTCAAAGGCCATGGTATATGCTTTTCTGTCTGTGGGAAAGTGCATATAAAAGATACCTTGCTGCTAATGGAACAAATGTAACAGGTTTCCTCTGATGACTACATTACCAAATGTTTGACATCCAATAGTCGATGATTAATTAATCAATGTGCTCTAGTGGTATTGTTAACAAAACAGCTTTTTAAAGTTAGGAGAGTAATTTATGGTAGTTGTTAACAATGTGGTTCAGACTTCAGACCTGATTTCTCATTAGTGGTTCAAATATGAGAGGCTTAGATAGACTTGGTTTACAATGCACTGTAGATTTCATATGCTAAATCATTATGCTTAAAAACTGTTATTGTGACATTCAAATAATTTAACAAAATGTTTAAATCAAAATAATTCCTTTATATTATCATAATGTAAATGTATTTAAAAGGCCATTAATTGTGTTTTTCATATCTGTTACAGTTATTAAAACATATACTCATGTCCTTTTTTCGATGTGTACTTTAGTTTTTAGACTACCGGTAAATGTTATTGGTATTTATTATTGTGTGTTTTGGGCTTTTTGTGTGTGTAGTATTCTGAATTAATAAATAGACAACATAAAAATAAAATGTTTTATCAACTACAACCTATATTGTAGAGGAGAATTTTTTAAAATAATTAATTATCAGATGTGTGGTGCTAAAGTGTATCGATCCGTTAGTGGGCCTATTGGGCTATTTTTCATTCCAGCTATTGTACCATGACTGGTATATCAAAGGCCATGGTATGTACTATCCTGTGTGTGGCATGGTGCATATAAAAGATGTCTTACTACTAATGGGAAAATGTAGCAGGTTTTCTTTCTCAGACTATATGTCAGAATTACCAAACGTCTAACATCCAATAGTCAATGATTAATAAAACAATGTGCTCTAGTGGTGTCATTAACAAAATAAACTTTAATTTTGATCTTTTCTCAGATGTTGGCCTGACATTCATTGTGTACCTAAAAATGTTGTATCAACTACAATCTATATAGAATTCTTTACCTTTCTCAAGTCACATCAACATATTGTAAAAAAACAGTGATAATTAATTTAACGATAGTTGTTGTTATTTCTCAGATGTCAGTCTGATGTTCACTGTGTACCTTAAAATGTTTTATCAACTACAATCTATATAGAATTCTTTACCTTTCTCAAGTCACATCAGTGTATTGTGAAAGAGAGTAATAATTAATTTAATGATATTTGTTGTTATTTCTCAGATGTCGGCCTGACGTTCATCGTGTACCCAGCAGCCATCTCATACTTCCCAGTCTCGTCTCTCTGGTCCGTGCTGTTCTTCCTCATGCTCGTCATGATGGGGCTCGGCACGCTGTTTTCTAGCGTCGAGACGATCGTCACGGCAATCATCGACGAGGACAGTGACAGATTCAAAAAGAAGAGGATCTACATTTTACTGGTTCTGTGTATTGTGGAGTTCTTGTTGGGTCTGCCTCTCACGTCACAGGTACTTGAAACTAATAAGGTGTGTGTGTGTGTGTGTGGTGGGATGGGGTTTTGTACATGTGTGTATAAGTTCTTTCAACTACAGAATGTTTGTTGGGTCTATCTCTAAATTCACAGTTAATTAAAGTTAATACGGTGTGTGTTTGTTGTGCATGTGTGTGTGTATGGGTGTTCAGGGGTAGGGGTAGGGGTGGGAGTTTGTGTCTCAGTGTGTTTGTACATGTGACGTGTGTGTATGTGGTTTCCACTACAGAATGTTTGTTGGGGCTAGCACTTACTTCACAGGTAATGGAAATTAATATGGTATTTGTGAACGTGTGTGTATTTTGATTGTTAGAGCACTTGTCTCATGTACCACTGGCTGTAGGATGGATCAGCCTTTGTGGACTCAGTTTTACCATTCCATCTAGTGTCCCACCACTGGTACATCAAAGACTGTGGTATGTGCTGTCCAGTCTATGGGAAAGTGAATAGATAAATGAGCCATTGCAGCATTTTGGTGGGAATAGCTTATGTGGCAGCAGCAGGTTTTCTCTCTGATTATCTGATTGAAAATTTTTATTGCTTTTTAAAGAACAAATGGATTAGGCACAAGTTACAGAACTTACAAGGCCTTCTACAAAGGCCTTCTCTGATTCTCAAGACCAAGTATCAAAATACTCATATTAGATACCAAATAGCTGTAGTTTAAAATGTGCTAAGCTGTCATTAATCAGCTGGTTTTTTACTTTCATTTTTATTTGTGTATGGTTATTGAAACTGATCAGGAAATAGGATACAAATGTATTACTGTAACAGATGTAAATTTGTTGACACTGCTTTGAGTGAGAAAAAAAATCTTAATTTCAAAACAATAATTTTTACAGGTTTTGTATAATATATATTCCTATGTAATAATATTTTTTTTCTTTTTATATACTGTGTATGATTTGTATCTAATAATAAAAAATGTGTTATATTTTAGGGAGGAATTTACATAGTACAGCTGATGGATGAGTACCTAGCAGGATTCCCTCACATGATCATTGGTATTTTCATGCTGATTGCCATATCGTGGGTGTATGGGGTGAAACAGTTCTGCAGTAATGTGGGTCATATGATCGACCAGAAGGTTGGGTGGTGGTGGCAGGCCATGTGGCGATATGTCTCACCCACTATCATTGTGGTAGGTGTTTAATATTGTTTTAAAATATATTTTTTATTTCATTCAAGATAGTTACATTTTGTACTTGAATGCTTAGTATCTTGTAAATATGGTGAAACCCTTCAAACCGGAATTCCCTTAAAACTGGATGCTTTTCATGATCCCTTTTTAAATATCAGTACAGATCATAACCTCTCTATACCGGATACTCCTAAAAACAGACTTTTTACCCATGGATGTCCTGTTTTAGAGGTAAATTTGCTTTTAGTAATTATTATAAATGAAAATTTATGCTCTTGGAATTTTAAACATTTTTATTTTCCTTGATCTACATCAAAATAAAATTGATATCAATATCCATGGCAATATTGTCTGACTTTCAATGTATTCTGCATGTATGTTCCTTTTCAGCTAACACAAGCTACCATAAACCATTATACAAACAGCTTAACAAATCTTAATGTTAGTTAAAGTTAATAAACAGTATTCTTTCTTATTTATGACTAAAGAGATATAATTCAATTATATTTCAAAATATTGATAGCAAATGTGGTATGTTTTCTATGTAGTTGGTTAAATAAAAACTTTTTTGAGACAAATTAAATATGTCTATGGTACTACAACTTCAGATAACAGAAATTAGGTGGCAAAGTAAGTGTTTACCGGTATGCACAATTAATTAATAAATGGAATAATTTTCAAGAATATTATGCTGCTTTTTGTTATGTGAAAGTTTAGCTAGACATAAACTTTACTTTCTAGTGTGTTTATTAAAACATATTAAGTATAGTAGTATATAATGTAACATGTATTATAAACACTAAGTAACACTGTTGATTAAAATGGACTGTAAAATTTGTTTTATTTGTTTTATGATTGTAATTTAAATTAAAGTACACTATAGAACAATTGGTAATAATGGGTATTTATTTATCTTTCAGTTCATTAAAACATTTTTTTTAATGTGTTTTATAATTGTAATTTAACTTAAAGTACAGTATTGAACAATATGTAATGGTGTTTATTTATCTTTCAGTTCATTCTGATGTTTTCTGTGGTTTGTAACTGTAATTTATCTTCAAGTACAGTATTGAACAAGTTGTAATGGTGTTTATTTATCTTTGAGATCATTCTGGTGTTTTCTGCATTTTGTAATTGTAATTTATCTTCAAGTACAGTATTGAACAAGTTGTAATGGTCTTTATTTATCTTTCAGTTCATTCTGGTGTTTTCTGCGGTGGGCTATCTGCCACTGATGACGAAGTTTGATGCCATCAAGTACACGACTTGGTCCGAGGGACTCGGGTTTCTCATGGCTTTCATCTGTATCTCTCCAATCCCTATCTACATGCTGTACAAGATCATCTCCGAAAAGGGCACTCTTATCCAGGTGACTAAATAATAGTTGTTGTGAAATCCTTTATTTTCGTGAGCCTACAGTTTTGTAGGTTTGCTTAAGAACACATTTTGTTGGGTACTTGCATGTAAATTGATGGAATGAAAGGTAATATCATATACATGTATTTGTATTGTAGTACATGTATTATATTTTGGTTGTGTTCTTAAATGCATTGACTGCACTAATCCATGAATTACACAGAAAATAGACCATCATGAACAAGAGTGATTTTCCAGTATTACAATTTCTTAATTTTTCATTTTACACTGTTTTACTGCTAATTTTAGCTTTTTGTGTCAATTCTGGTCATCCGTTTTACCTTTGTTTGACAGCTATTAAATTATTTTTCATTCTCATTCATTCATTCATTCATTCATTCATTCATTCATTCAATCATATATTCACTCATTCACTCACTCATTTGTTTATTCATTCATTCATTCGCTCTCTCATTCATTTATTCATTCATTCATTCATTCATTCATTCATTCATTCATTGATTCATTCATTCACAATCATCTGTTAAGATTATATCTTAGTCATCCATTGCTAGTTAGCTTGACAACACTGCTACGATCGATTGATCCTTTTACATCTCAAAAACAGTTTTAATTCAACAAAGTTATCTCACCCTTATGCTTTTCTTCATTTGTAGAGAATTAAGCGCTCTTGCCAGTCAGATCGAGACTGGGGCCCGGCACTAGAAAAGAACTGGCAGTACATTGATTACTACCCTACAGTGCACGCCGCCATGATGGAGGCAGAGAACTCGAATATAGACACCATCACAGGTAACGGCTGTACAAGATGTCTTAGCCTACTGGCACAGATAACACTATGTACTAAATCTGATTAAAAATAACCTTTTTTTTATTTTATGTATTTGTAAGTTCTGTTACATATCTACATGTAAAAGTAGAAATAAAAACACTGTCTTTTCATCTGTATTAAAGTAAAAGTTTATTATTTAGTTTTATACATATATAAAAATAGAGCATTATGTTTTATAGTATGTCTGTCTTTATTAAAATGTTTGTTTTTTGTTGTATTTTTGGCTTTTTGTTTTTGTTGTTGTTTTATAATTGTTTACATGGAAAGCTTGAATTATGTATATTAGGTATCAAAATTGATGACAAATGCTCTTAAGCAACACTTTTAGACTGTCAATAATTTGACCGCATTTAGTCCTGGTCCATGGTTGTCTGTCTGTAAAGAGACCTGAAATATGCCAAATATTCATAAGCTTTGCCACTCCTACCCACTTACATTTATCGAATTTCATGAGACTGGGATAAATTACATGTATTACAGATAAAATATTTTAGTATAATTCGAGCATTAAATTTGATAAAATATCATATTTTTTCGAGGTTTAAAAAAAAAGAAGCAGTTATCAACAAAACAATAAGGTAGATATACACAATACTTTGACTCAGTTTAGAATTTTTTTCTAAACATGTTAGCTACAGTATTTAATATTTTCAGATGAAGACAGTGTTTGCTTCTATAGTTGCAACCCTGGTAATTAACAAAATGGCCAAGGCAAAAAATATGCCATGAAAAGAATAGTTTCCATGGTATTTTCCATGGCAGTTTCAGAGTTAATGTGTAAGAGAAGTTTAATTTGTAGTATTACAAAATAAATGAACTAAGAAAAGTAACATTAAAAAAAAAGTTCCCAGCTAAATAAATGCCATGGATAAAATTAAAAACACTGCGATAATCTTTATACCATTGTCGATTGCCATGGTTAATTGCCTGGGTTGTAGATGTGTTCTCCCTGACTGAGTGATGTTCTTGTTTGCCTTGTAGATCAGGTTGAGTTCACCACTGTTGGTGTCCGAGTCCCCAGCCTGTCCCAGACCAGCCTCCTCCCCATCTCTCCAAACCTCCCCCGCACAAAGAAACCCATGGACATGCGTCAGAAAGCGATATTAAACCATGCGTACAGCAACCCGCAGTGCAATCTGTCCACAGGTAGAGTAGTTGTGTCTCTTAGTACACCAGGCCTGAGTTCAGCCAGCCATTTTTCGCTAACATTTGCAAACTATTTTGACTGGTTCCCAGAGTGGTAATTTGGTTTACTATGTAGCATAAAATCCTGTCTGGTGGATGTTAGCGACAAGTGGTTGACTGAACCTACCTCTGTTTAGTTTGCTTGTTTAGTTAAATGAATTTTAGACACATTTTTTAAGAATACTTGGCATATTTATGAAGACTGTTTTCCTTTTAAACACAGATGTTTAAGTATTGTAAATATATGTAGTTACACTGTATATGTATATGTGGGTAAGACAAAAACAGATTTCTTAAATTTGGCCCATTGTGTGCTGTAGATTATATTTCGGTAGATGCAACCATTATGTTACGTCTCCCAGTAAAAAAGAAATAAATCCATTGTTAAATTCCATTAAACACTTGATTTTTTATGGTACTTAAAAATTTGGGGTATATTCACCCCTAACAACCTCACCTTTAATCTGCACCTAATTAAAACACATTTGTTTTACTAGTAAATTGTAATGTATTTTAAAACCAATATTTATGCAACCATTGATGAACAATAAGCAATGAATTGGTATTGGTATGAATTGACATTTTTTGAGGTAACATTTGATATGAAGGGAGGTAAATGGAGGATAATAAATTAGTTACCAGTTATTACCAAATTTATGTCCCGAGTGAAATAATGTTCACTTGTCATGAGCTTTAGCGAGTGACAAATACAAATTATTTCATGACTTAATAACATGAGGGTAGAAATTATTTAAGAATTAATAAAATGGAGGTGGAGGGAATTGTAATTGTTCTTTTATTTCTGGTGAGTACATCACATTTTTTCTTCTATGCTTTCATGGTTTAAATACAAAAATATATAATTTCTATTTGGTGTGTACCCAAATTTGAAAAAAAAAACCCCAAACAATTGAAGCTACTAGAAATACCAGAACAATGCCCTGCATATATATATATATATATATATATATATATAGATAGATACAGATAGATACAGATACAGATACAGATACAGATACAGATACAGATACAGATACAGATACAGATACAGATACAGATACAGATACAGATACAGATACAGATTGAGATTGAGATAGATAGATACAGATACAAATAAGAAGATATAAATAAGAAGATATAAATATTGTGTAGATTACAGTAAAAAATTGATATGCTTCCAGGTTCGATGGAGAAGCTGATAAACCGTCAGTGTAGTTCCAGTGAAATGCTGCTCAGTGATGTGATCATCGTGCCGAGGGTGCGGAGAGGAACACAGATGCGAGACGTGGCCACACAGACGGAAGCCTCCCTGCTCCAGAAGCAGTCACTTGTGGTTACCGCGACAGTAAGCAGACAGCAGCAGTGTTTGCTTCACAAGTGTGATTCTTAACGGTTACAACAGCATGGTTGTCTGTAGATGTCGGATCCTTTCAGTGTGTTTCAGACTGGTTCAGATTAGAGTTTTCGATAGATTGTCCTAGTGATGTATTATGGTGTTGCTGAGATTAGAGGTCTCTATAGATTGTCCTAGTGATGTCTTATGGTGTTGTTGAGATTAAAGGTCTCTATAGATTGTCCTAGTGATGTCTTATGGTGTTGTTGAGATTAGAGGTCTCTATAGATTGTTCTAGTGATGTTGTTGAGATTAGAGGTCTCTATAGATTGTTCTAGTGATGTCTTATGGTGTTGTTGAGATTAGAGGTCTCTATAGATTGTCCTAGTGATGTCTTATGGTGTTGTTGAGATTAGAGGTCTCTATAGATTGTTCTAGTGATGTCTTTTGGTGTTGTTGAGATTAGAGGTCTCTATAGATTGTCCTAGTGATGTCTTATGGTGTTGTTGAGATTAGAGGTCTCTATAGATTGTTCTAGTGATGTCTTTTGGTGTTGTTGAGATTAGAGGTCTCTATAGATTGTCCTAGTGATGTCTTATGGTGTTGTTGAGATTAGAGGTCTCTATAGATTGTTCTAGTGATGTTTTTGAGATTAGAGGTCTCTATAGATTGTTCTAGTGATGTCTTATGGTGTCGTTCAGATTAGAGTTCTCGATAGATGCCCTAGTGATGTCTTATGGTATTGTTGAGATTAGAGTTCTCGATAGATTGTCCTAGTGATGTCTTATGGTGTTGTTGAGATTAGAGGTCTCTATAGATTGTCCTAGTGATGTCTTATGGTGTTGTTGAGATTAGAGGTCTCTATAGATTGTCCTAGTAATGTCTTATGGTGTTGTTGAGATTAGAGGTCTCTATAGATTGTCCTAGTGATGTCTTATGGTGTTGTTGGGGTTAGAGGTCTCTATAGATTGTCCTAGTAATGTCTTATGGTGTTGTTGAGATTAGAGGTCTCTATAGATTGTTCTAGTGATGTTGTAGAGATTAGAGGTCTCTATAGATTATTCTAGTGATGTTGTTGAGATTAGAGGTCTCTATAGATTATTCTAGTGATGTTGTTGAGATTAGAGGTCTCTATAGATTGTCCCAGTGATGTTGTTGAGATTAGAGGTCTCTATAGATTATTCTAGTGATGTCTTATGGTGTTGTTGAGATTAGAGGTCTCTATAGATTGTCCTAGTGATGTCTTATGGTGTTGTTGAGATTAGAGGTCTCTATAGATTGTCCTAGTGATGTCTTATGGTGTTGTTGAGATTAGAGGTCTCTATAGATTGTCCTAGTAATGTCTTATGGTGTTGTTGAGATTAGAAGTCTCTATAGATTGTTCTAGTGATGTTGAGATTAGAGTTGTCGATAGATTGTCCTAGTGATGTCTTATAGTGTTGCTGAGATTAGAGTTCTCGATAAATTATCCTAGTGAGCATGTGCAAAATATCTATCAGGAAACATGTATTCTTTGTAATTCTATACCCATCGACAATTTATTAAAAAGGTGGTGAAAAATTGGCAGCTGCTGCCTATTGGTGAAATCCATTTTTCTGTAGATGTAATTTTTAATCATGATAATTTAATCATAGTTTACAATAGTCCATCCCATCCTACAAAAAAAAGAGTAAATAAGTTTGGTTTGATATAAGATAAGAAGAAAAAGAAAAATGTTTTAGAAATAACAAAAAACCCCACCTATTTTTTATGTGCAATTTAGAAACCAGTCATCTCAGAAATAAATAAATTGTAGTAAATTCTGTAGTATGAAAAAAGGCATTCCATGTTGGAAGGACTATATACTATAGTAAGAATATTATTACTGTTTAGACTATTTTATTTGTATTTATTTTACAGAAGATCCAAGAAGAGAAGAAACTGAGGCGAGTGTCGTGGCAGAGCGACCGACCCCAGCACCTGTCTCTACAGTGTATTAGAAACGAGGACAGTGCACACAGCACATCATCATCGTCATCACAGCGCTACTCCTGGCACCATGCCAGCGACCATGAGAAGACCAGACACTTACCTCCTGCCCACCAGTTGGCCCCTACCACACGCGCAAGTTCTTCACGTCTCTTTTCACCGACCAGACGCTCCGGGATATCAGGACTAGAGTTTGACAAAAAACGGTTACAGAATGACAGAGTGAAAGAGGTTTCAACATCAATGACAGCTTTAAAGATGTTTCCACAGAGAAGTGTTTCTGAAGGAGATGCTGGTAATTGTGATGGTTCAATTCGATTGCAATCAGCTGAAGATAGGTCACGGAGTAAGGACAACACCATAGAAGATATTGTCAACAGTGATAGTCCATCAGTGTTACTGTTGGCTAAACCAGGATCAGTGAATCCCAGTGACGGTGATACTGTGTTGCTGTTGGCTAAACCAGGATCAGTGAATCCCAGTGATGGTGATACTGTGTTGCAGTTGGCTAAACCAGGATCACGGAATCACAGTGACAGTGATAATGACCAACTGTCTCTACCCGAGAGACAACAGTCGCAGGACAGCATTAGTAGTTATGCAAGTGTTTTTGAAAGAACTTCACTGAACAATATTGTTCGTGATAATTCTGACATGATGAGTAAATCACAACATGAATTAGAGGGATTGCCAGAAAATTCAGCTAATGAACATTGTACTGGTAATAGGAGTTTGTTTGTGGACATCCTAGAACATGGAGTCTGTCAGTCTCAGTCACTGCATGTTGAAGAGATGGGTACAGATCACACAGCAGATGGACACATTGAAGATAAAGGTCAATCGTCAGCTTCCGACAGTTTGATATTCAGCAAGCTTGGTGACGGAAGTCAGACTTCACAGACTCCTATCAGATCATTGTCATGGCAACATGATGGTGAACCTGCGGTCCTGGAGGTTGAGATGACTCATTTGTGACGGATGAAATGATGTTGTCATGGCAACATGACGGTGAACCTGCAGTCTTGGAGGTTGAGATGACTCATTTGTGACAGGTAAAATGATGTTGTCATGGCAACATGATGGCGAACCTGCGGTCCTGAAGGTTGAAATGACTCATGAAATGATGTTGTTATGCAAAGTAAAACATGAAAGTTTAAAATATGCAAAATATAGTGTAAGATGAAATCTGTTGGAAAATGCCGACAGAAACTAATATGGCCATGTTCTTGGTACAGTCTTAGTGCTACAATTATACCTGTGTACAAACACAATACTTGAAAAAATATGTATTTGTGTGGCTGAGACTTCATTAAAACAAATATATGCTTGTATGCATGTTTTATGGGTTTTTTAATGGTTTTAAAATAATTATGAATTCTATTATTCGGTTTTGGTGATGCAAAAACGAACTGATGTGAAAATTCAAGTTCTTCAGCTTATGCAAATGAAAGAACACAAGGACAATGCTACATTGTATATATTATTGTTAAGGCATATCAGTTAAAGCATAGCAATTATATATAATGTACATTTTTGTTACATAATTTATATACTGAAATATTGCATTGTGCAGTGATTATCAGTGTAGTTAATGATTATAAGTGTATTTAATGGATGTGTATTTCCTACTGAAGAAACCACACAAGAATCTTGACATACCAGTCTGTGATATAATTACATTTTGATTTTAAAGTTCAAAGTTCAGTTTTTATTTTAGCAATAATATGTAGTTTTAACTGATGGTAACCAGTGGCATTTTGGTGCAGAACACCTCTTATAACAGTTTTGTATTAGAGCATTAGGGGCCATTCAGAACTGTCAAATTTTCACAAACATACAAAGAGTCCTTTTTCTTCTTTTTTTTGCTATTCCTATGTTGATTCTGTAAGGGATGTTTTATCATCATTTGTTTAATTTAAAAGCATATCCAGTTTGCTTTGTTTTGTTTAATAATCACACCACTGATTGAGCTATTGGATGTCAAACATTTGATAATTCTGACATCTAATTTAAGAGAAAACCTGCTATATTTTTTATATACTAACAGCAAGATCTTTTAAATGCACTTTTTCACAGGCAGGACAGCACATACCACGACCTTTGCAGATTATTGTTTTGTTCATACCTTGATGAACATAAAAAAATTAACACAATCATTTAATTAAATTTGATAAAGGCCATAGCTAGGATCTTTTCTTGGGAGTGGGGGGGGGGGGGGGGTGCAACTGAGTAGTTAATATTAGTCTAAAACTCCTTAAACAGTTAAGAAGAGAATTTTCTTTAAGTTTCTATAATTTTTTTCTGGATTTTGCCCCCCCCCCCCCTAGCTACAGCCCTGTTGATACATACTTAGTATTACTTTCTAATAATAACACAAAAAGTTCATATTTTATTTTGAATTATTTTTTGGTTCATAAACACTCAATAAGACAAACTACCGATATAAAGTGACATCATCAGGTATGATATTTCCCGACGTTTTTTTTATGTCATTGAGAAAGGAACAAACTCATGTTACTACGACTGGACCAATGGGATGACATTAAATTGTAATGGAAATCTAATTATTTGTAAATGGCCCATTAGATAATACTTAAAAATATATATTTGGTTGCTAAAACACAATACATTGTACCATGTTAGCAGTGGATTGAATAGTATTTAATTTTAAACTTAAATATCATATTATCATTAAAAAAATGGCTGCAATAAGTGAATACTAACACTTTTATTTCAAGTTGTTAGGGTTATAGAAAGACTTTGAAAGGGTGGCTTTTATGCTTGTGAATTATATGTAAAGTACAGAGTATCTGTATATAGTATATATGTACCTGGATATTGTTGTTTATATCTAACATAATATATTACTTGTTATTAAATTGTTATGTTGTTAATACCATGAATATGGTTAACCTTACAGTCTATAATTCAGATGTATATTGGGATATATTTACTTTTATACAGTTATAACCATTTTAGATTTTATTACTTATCTGCTGGTGTGTTAAGTAAAAAATGCATGTGCACACAGTAATAAGTAATTTACATGTACATACAGTTGTCAATGTAAAGAATATGCTTAATTATGACTCCATTGTGTGTATTTTATTAGAAACTTTAACATACATATTTTTCACCAGTATACATGTAATTAACAAAGTGTTACTAATATCAACAGTTTGATTAAAATAATGTATAACAATTATGTATTTATGCAAGATTTAAAACATTTTTGTATAAAATCAAGATTTGAATAACAGATGTAAATATCTGTATATATTTCTAGCAATTTGTTAAAACTTGTCAAATATCAGAAGCTGTGATAGTTTTGTATGGCAAATAAAAGTTAAAATATTACATCTGCATCTCGTTTGTTTAAATTTCTGTAAATCTTACTTTAATCAAATACACTGCTTGACATGGACTAATTAAGTAGATAATGTAAACATTAAACCAGCTATAATTGTGAAAAATTCCCAAGGTGTCCATGTGTGTAAGCAAGTCCATGTACCCATTTGTCTTAAAACCGATTCAATTAAAGTAATTCATGGATTAACACATCAATAAAACATCCACTTTGGTTGTGAGAACAAAGATGAAAATTAACTTGGTGAACCCATTCTCTGATTGACTTTTCTGTCTCAACTAGTGCCATTCCTACTCGAGACAGCGAAGAATGTAGTTGTGTTCAGCGAACGTCGAGGTTTCTCTCCCCCCCCCCCCCACCCTTGGGGCTGTGTTGCGCGAGCTTGGTCCTTTGACCAAGTATCGCGTTGAACACAATGGGAGTTCAGCTATTGTCACCTTGTATTATGGTGACAACAGACTGAAGCGCCCGAGGAGAAGGCGTCCCAAAGCGGCTCAGGGGGGACCAAACTCGGCGGCTCAACTGCCAGCGGCGGTCCCTTCTGTTTCGCTGCCCCCTCTGCTTCGCTGCCCCCCACTACTCAGAAGCAGCAGATGCCAGGAGCGGCAAAGGTGAGGCCTAAGCTGTCAGCTCAACTGGCAGTGGCGGTCCCTCCCCCTGCAGCACCAGCGCCGATGGAGACAGGACATGTTAAAGTGTCATCAGCTCCAGCCAGCCCATTGGCGTCTCCATGTGTTGTTGCGATAGCTGGTGCAGAGCAGGATGCTAAGAAGAGGAAAGGACCCGTCTGACACCCAACCCACTACTTGGCAGATCACCTGCGACAAGCTTCCTGGATGGTACCTCGAGTGTGTCAAGGGGGAGTTCACTGCTACCTCCCAACTGCCAGGCCCCTTCATCCCCAAGAGTTGGAGACCAACACCATCTGGTCAGGGACGGTACCAGTTCCAGTACGTCGAGAAGAGTCGCACCTTCTACTTGACGTCTGAGCGGAACGGGATGTATCGGCAAGGACTGCTGAAATCAGACATGGATAATCCAATCGTCCATCGGATTATCAGGCTGATACTTCCAGAAGATTACCCAGCCTTATTTCGGGGAGAGTGCTACATTGACCTGCCTCACTTCTTCCCGAGGTCCCGAACCGATCACCCCAACATCTCGCCATGAGTTCCGCCAAACCTCTCCTAGGGCAGGAACCTCCTTTTTAGGGCTTCAAAATTTTATGTTCATTTTTTTGTAAACAGTCCGACACACTTTACTTTGGCAGCCCGTCTAAATTGCTCAAAACACCCTAACAACGTTTTGTTCGAGCACTCTATTATGTTTTGGATTTTAAATTTTATCCAGACATGAGTTGAATGTAGCAGCTCCTTTTGGCTTTAGGTCCTCGACATAACTACTAAATTCGCATTCCAAATTCTGCCCACCTTAAACCTTTATGGTAGGTGAGCTTTTTAATTCTGTTTAATTCCTGTTCTCTTTAAAAATCAACAAATTGAAATTAATTTGGCATGCAGATCGTATAATTATATTACATGTACTACTAAAGAAAAGTAGGCCTGTGGGTGTGATCCTACTTCTGGTACAAGAATTCCTGTATAAGAATAACACATATTAAATCTGTGATGCATCTATATGATGCATGAAAATAACACAGGTACTCTATTCAAAATGGAAGAAAACCATATCAAAAACACAATTTTATTCACATGTATTCCAGTTTGATTGATGTCTTTTATCATCAGTAATTTGCTTTAGTTTGTTAGATTTTCAGTTTTCACAATATTTTAATGTTATACAAACTTTTGACAAAAACGAACAAAAAACCTATCCTGGCTCATCATTTGTGGATGGAGAACACACAAACTTCAACCTATGGTATTGAAACATAGGCCTACTTAAATAAAAAGTTGACAAATATTCAAACAATACTGGAAGTTTATTTTAAAAGTGAAAAATTTAACTGACATTGAAAATGTACATCAAAACAAAGATCTTAATGAGATATTTACAAAAATGAACACTGAAGACATTCTGTAATCATAAAAGATTACTATGTGTATTTACAGTGCAGCATAAATCATAAAATACTGGTAAACCTTAATATGCTGCAGTGATGGACATATTTACCAATATTTTAGGATTTACTATATATGGAATAACTATATTTACAAAATCACAATGCAAATTTATAGAGGATACTCCCCGAGTGTCTTGTGATATCATAATTTATCAGCACGAGTTGATAAAAGTATGAAATCCGAGGCTTGCCGAGGATTTTATACTTTTATTAATGAGTGCTGATAATTTATGATAACTCTAGACACAAGGGGGGTATTCTTTTTATCATCCATTATCATTCTTTTCATTTGCGACAGTTGTAAACAATGTCAGTAATGTGGGTTGAATGTCAGCGGTAGACTTGTTAACTAGCAGAACGGCAGTGGCATGATGTCACTAATGGTAGGTTTAGTGCTGAAACAAACACAGTGACGTAACAAAACATTGTCTTGTGATTAAAATTTGACCGATCAAGATTATAAGAAGCGATATCTCCCAGGAGAATATCGCAGGAGATATCACAAATTATAGTGCCAGTGATATCTCCTACAAAAGCCTTTAATGGATGCTAAAACATTCATTTCTACCGACAATCTTTGACTGCATATGATTCTGCAGTACTTGTATGTGCAATTCAATTTATTTTCAAATTTACATCATGTTTTTACAGTGTCCATACATGATTACGTCAGTGTGAATTTTATTTTTTATATGATTGCATAAAACTGTTTTTAGTGATGTACATGCTTATGGACATTTCTGTGATATACAAAGTAAAACTAAAAATCTATTTACCTTTAACAAATATGAAAAACAACTACATACTACTTTCTGGAAGCTGTTACGATAATGTTGTTTTTATTTTCAATGTAACTCAAGTTTAAACAAATTATAATGTAACATGTATATACTGTGTATCAATAATAAAACAAAAGTAACAGAACTCTACAAAGTTACCCCACATCATATACTGTTATAGAAGAACAATATAATGCATGCACACAGCTAGTTGACATACAGTTTTCTCATTATGACATGCAGTTTGTAGATATCTCAGCATGTGAAACACATGTAATGAGTTACGAGATACCTACACAGGTTGTTAGACATGTTGTGTTGGAACTTTGCCAACACATTACTATTCCACGCCTCTGAAATTTGTGGGCGGGACGTAGCCCAATGGTACATCCTCCAAACTAAAAAACACTTTTTAAAATCTTCAGTGCTCAAACGCTTGTATCCTGTACATCCTCCAAACTAAAAAACACTTTTATTCATGGCTAAATGTTGTTATCTTGACACTACATCTGTCTAAAAATGAAAATGTTTCAAACTGGCAGAACACAGAACACTGATGTTGCATGTTTTGACATTCATCATAGCATAATGTAGTCACTATGTTCAACAAGCTGAGTGCACCAAAGACCAACCACATTCAGGAAACTCTTGTATGACATCAGTTTTGGTTCCTGCACTTAGCACTGGCTCCAGATTGCAACCTTTAGTGGCTGCAGCATTCATGGCGTACAATGAATCAATGGCAGATTTGTGAGGAATCAGTTTAACAACCATGAAATTCAGTCATGATCATCAACAGTACATCCAGTTTTTGTTACATCAGAAAGTGTACACTCGCATATTTAGTCATTGAATTCTTTTACCCACAAAAAATGTCAAGGATGAAACAGAGTGACAAGTAAGCTGTCTTTAAAATCTGTCTTTGACATTGCTTGATCTATATAAGGGTCTAATACAGATCTAGACCTGTGCTTATAAAAGTTTACAGTTTAAACTCAAATCTCGAATGACATCACACACATTGAATTTGTATGGTGTTGCAAAGACATTAAAGTGACAAAGTCTCAGATTTTATTAGTATCTTGAGTCTAGACTCTTAACAGTTTTATAAGCATGGGCCTGAAATAAGATTCTTTGATCTTCAACTATCTTGCGTCTTTAACTGGGCGCTGTAGCCATTATGTAATGGTGGTCATACCATACCAGGGGTGGGATTGTTGAACTGTAAAAAAGAGGAAATCTAGAGGGGTCCCGGAAATTGTTGAAATCCTAGGATAAAATCTGTGCCATCTGACACATTTTGGAGGAAAGGATGATTAAAATGCAAGGAAACGCAATGTTCCATGACAGGAAAACAGCTGATCAGCGGAAAATTCCCACCCCTGCATACAGATCTTTTAAACAGATGTTTGGTAACACCCTTTTTCAGTCTGCTTTACATGTTTGTTGATATTGTTATGTTTATGTTTAGTGTATAATATAACCACTTTATTTTTGTCTTCAATGAAGGTAACTTTATATAATCCATCTACTTTTTTCCATGAGTATAAATAGAATCAAATCAGAGGTTTTTATCTACTGAATTAAACAATATCTTTATTAAATCAAAATATATTTCATAATAAAACTAAAACAAGAATATATACAACTAAAATGTGTTTGCATTAAAAATATTGGCACTAACTGTAACAATTATTTTATTTATAAATAACCCCAACAAAACAAAACAAACAAATTAGATTTTGTGTTTGTTCAATTAACACATGTTTTAACAGATACTAAACTTGACTAAAATGTATCATTATGATATTGGTTGTTTATGCATAAAATAAGGCAAAATTAATTTGGCTAACAACTTTCAATGACAATTTGTCAAATTTTCTAACCCTTTTTTATTCAGCTTAAGCACTTGAATTTCACTCAGCAGCTGTACATGAATAATTTAATAACAATGTATTACTGTTTGAAACAGTGTAAGTTATTAACCTGTCCTGCAGATTCTTACAGTATATGCCTATATCTCCTGACATTGCTACCAGTCTTGTAATGTTCAATACAATATGAAAACCTTGTTCACACTCCCTATAAAGCATTACCAGGTGAATGCTTGGAACTATACAGCCTGACAATAACAGCAATGTCAGCTAATCAACTTTGTGTCTGTTAGCTACGCGGTACATTTGGCATCTGTAGGAAATGATGTTGTGGACGTTTTTCCTGCTTCAGTTGCAGATGGTGTGCTGTTTCCATGACGACGTTCATACCTTGTTTGTGTGAATCAGCTCTAAATGCTCCTGTGGTGGTTTTGACTTTGTCGTGTCCTCGTCCTTATTTGGTTCAAGTGGCGTCACCGTTTCTGGGTCAGTGATTCCCAGAGATTCCAGATACAGCTTGCGGTGTTCAGGAAGAGAGGGTCCCCACAGTGGGGATGGCTTGGTCAGTTTTCTTATTCTCTGAAAAATTACATGCATAATGGTAAAGAAAAGGAATGTCCATAGATGTACAGACTCCCATTTTCGTAGGGGGGGGGGGGCAGAATGTTTTTTGCCCGAATTAAACGAAAATGCCCGAATCTTTGACAAGAACATTTGTTCATATTAGCATTACTAATTAACGAATCACTATGTATTTTTACATAGAATACAACTAATTTTTCGGGTAGAATAATTGAAATACATGGTAAAAAGGCCTCAGGTTAGCATATTTTACCCAAATATTTCTATAGTTTTTGCGCAAATTTGAGAATGTTCTCAAGCATTGGGCTGGGGACAATTTTCCCCACTACCTCCCCGTCTCATATGTTTATGGGAATATCTGTCTCATATTACTCCAGAACATATATAGATGTCCAAAATATTGTATTATAAAAACCCCAAAACAAATGGTATGGTGAGATATGAAAGTATGATGAAGTTCAACATCTAAACGTCACATTGCACTCTGTGATACATACACAGTGCTTGTAAGGTGGTTTCTAAATTGGTTCATTTCGATTAGCAACAATATTTATCAAATTATTAAAATTTTATGTATGTAAAGTTTCTTTTGATGTCAGTATAGTTTTAATGAACAGATTTTATGTGTCTGTCATTGATAATTGTGAAACCTGGTTCTGAGAAAAGAAATCTAAATGGCTACTCCTTCCAATAAGAGTTTTTACCATCAAATCAAATCATATAGATGATAATTGGAACATGTAGCTAAAAGTAATATATGTAACATTTCAATCAACATATACACCATGAATAAAAATACTAGCATCCCTCATCCTTAAAGTAAATCAGAAAAAAGGGGGTTAAGCTGCTTGTTTCAATCACTGTTGACCACCCTAGTTCTGCAAAAAACCCTGTTTTTTAATTTTACTAGGACCCTGCATACATTTCAAACATAATAATAGTTGGCAGATTGACACTAGTTCAAATTAAATTAGAGGAATTTACTGGCCATGTGAAACGACATTTTATCACAACAAACACTCTCACATTTATCACCAATGGCAGGACTGGTACCATTAACTGCAATGAAATGTTGGCTGCACTTCAGAGTTTGTCCTGGTGAGATAATATTTGGTGTATCGTTACTAATAAGCAGCAAAATTGTTTAATATGCACTTTTTCATGCACAGTTATGGAGCACTGGTTGGAATGGGGTAAAAAAAACACCTATTATTTACCACTATGTTACATATAGTGGGTTATATCACCTCACAAAGCATGAATGTAGAATAGTCTACACTGACCTGTATCACAGGTTCAATTTCATGTCAATCTCAGATAGTCTACACAGTTTCATGTCAATCTGAGATAGTCTACACTGACCTGTATCATTGGTTCAATTTCTTGTCAATATGAGATAGTCTACACTGACCTGCATCATTGGTTCAATTTCTTGTCAATATAAAATAGTTTACACTGACCTGCATCACTGGTTCAATTTCATGTCAATCTGAGAGAGTCTACACTGACCTGCATCATTGGTTCAATTTCATGTCAATCTGAGATAGTCTACACTGACCTGCATTATTGGTTCAATTTCATGTCAATCTGAGATAGTCTACACTGACCTGCATCACTGGTTCAATATCATGTCAGTCTGAGAGAGTCTACACACTGACACCTGCATCACTGGTTCAATTTCATGTCAATCTGAGATAGTCTACCTGACCTGCATTATTGGTTCAATTTCATGTCAATCTGAGATAGTCTACACTGACCTGCATCACTGGTTCAATATCATGTCAATCTGAGATAGTCTACACTGACCTGCATCACTGGTTCAATTTCATGTCAATCTGAGATAGTCTACACTGACCTGCATTATTGGTCCAGTTTCCTGAGCAATCTGGTAGATCATCAAGACTGGGATGGGAATGATGGAGCAGACGGCTAAACACCAACCAAACACAATGGCCCACGTTGGGTAAATCACATCACCGTACGTGACGGGACCAAGAGTTGTAACACTGAATAACCAAATAAACTGAAGAAAAAAAAATTCATCATCATTGTACATGACTAGAACAGGATAAGTCATGTTGAATAACCAAATAAACTGAAAAAACCCCCCAAAAACCCAAACATTTGGACATCACTCTAAATGAATAAGCCAAGAAACGTCACACAGCTTATATGTGAAAACACGTCATAATCAGACTTGCTTCCACCCAATAACATGTTCATTAAAATGACACCTGTAGGCTATTCCAAATTCGGCTTTGTCAATAAAATGAGTTGTTATCAGTTTTTGGCCATATACTTTGCATGACTCTCTTCTTAACCTTGCAAAATAATCATCCATGCAAAAACAGACTGATTTGTGTTTTGTTTTTCAGTGGTGTTTGTTTGTTAATGTGGGGATGGTATTTCTTTGTAGTTTGGTATGTTTGAGACTATGCTCAATGGCCTGATGGATGAGTATCCTGAGGAACAAGAAAACTCTACTGACGATTGGAACATGTCTTCTGGAGTTCCTTCTTGGACTGGCCTGCATAACACAGGTATGTTAAACCCAGGACAGTTGAAGTTTGGTGTAGTACAAATAAAATGTCACGTCAGGTCATAGGTTTTAACATGCACATTCAAAACAAGCTGTTGTAGCACACGCTCGTCATGGGTGCAGGTGTCAACTTTTGCCGGCTCCTCTGTCCTGGACAGGAAAGAGTTTGGGGAGTTGGATGAGAGAGTGGTTTGTCCACACTGACAATTGCAAGGCAGCACAAACAGTCAATAGCGGGTGAGGGTTGGTTTTGGTACTACTGAATTTGCAAATGTCCCGTAGGATTAAAGCCAAATAGAAAATGTTGCTTGATTTCTTGAAGGTACTTTTGTCACATAATTTATAACGGTTCATCAAAATTAACATGTAGCTAACTGATTGATTTTTTCAGAGGAATACATATGTTACTTCTTATGGGATAACCAAATAAACTGAAACCAAAAACATTAAAACATTTCATCATCACTGTACATGACCATAGAACAAGATAAGTTACACCGAATAACCAAATAAACTGAAACCAAAAACATTTAAACATTTCATCATCACTGTACATGACCATAGAACAAGATAAGTTACACCGAATAACCAAATAAACTGAAACCAAAAACATTTAAACATTTCATCATCACTGTACATGACCATAGAACAAGATAAGTTACACCGAATAACCAAATAAAATGAAACCAAAAACATTTAAACATTTCATCATCACTGTACATGACCATAGAACAAGATAAGTTACACCGAATAACCAAATAAACTGAAACCAAAAACATTTAAACATCAGTGAACAGAACTGCACACTGATTAACACTTTAAACTGAAAAACAACAACCCCCAAAACAACAACATTTGAACATCATTAGGCCAAGAGAACCATAATGAATAATCAAATAAACTAAACAAAAATTAAAACTTTACTGTACATGGTTTAACCACGAGAAGTCACATCAAATAACCAAATGTCATGAAAAACATGTATTCCTCTGAAAAAATGTATTGTATATAAATATGGTACTTTAATGTTCAATACAACTAACCAGTATGATGGCTGGTGTGATATACTTCCAGCTGATTTTCCACCAAATTGGCGGCTTGTATCCAATCATCATCTCAATGTCCTTGTAAAATCGATCGGCACCTAGCAAAATAAAACATCAGTGTTCAGAGTTCATATCTTATATTGCTAATGGCATATGCAGTGTCATCAAATGAATCACACAGTAATTATCGTTAGGTCATCATTCTATTGGAAGCTTTCTCAGTGTTTCTTGTTAAAAAAAAAAAAAATTCATGCTATTTTTCTCATTGATGGGCTACTCAAACATATGAATCAGTAAATACTAGTATTTGGATTTTTAAAATTAAAAACCCACAAAGTATGTCAACACCATAACATGGCAGCAATTGCTATCAGACCCTGTTCCAGAAAGAAAGTTGATACAAATAATAACATCCTATGTAAAGATCACTGCTTGAATGTGAAATACATTCACCTGACCCCAGATAAGACATGACCATAAAACAACATATTTATGCTAGCCTTAATCTACCAACTAACACGAGAAAGTTTGCCAACTTTCTGCTCTCACAAGTTCTATGACTGTCCATTCACTAGGCTGAAAACTCTTACAACTCGATTCTCGTCATATAACCCATTAGTTGTTAATCTAAGTGCAACCCATAAGTCAGAAGTTGGAGAAATTACAATCCAACCGTTGACCAAACCTGTCATGACAGTTGACAGTCTGACCCTAACATTACATCTCCTTTTTATCAATTTTGGAAGAGCACTAACTAAAGAGACACTGTCAGATCAAGTTGAAGGGTCTCTTTGATTATCTCTGATTTCTGACACAAAAACAGGTTAAATGCACATGTATTTAACAAAATAAACAAATGTGCAATCTAAATCAAATTTTTAAACCATTCATTGTTCAAAATGTCTGGCATGATTTTATACATTTATTAAAATATTATTATCTTAATGCTTCATGTAACAGTACTCACCATAAATCCAAGAAATGGCCAGACATTCACATAAGGATATGAGCATCAGAGAGAAACTGGCACAGTACCAATCCATGATCTGTAGCACATAAATTCCACCCTGTTGTTGAGAAAATAAATACAACTTCAGTAAAATAGTAAAACATGATTAATATTACATCTACAAAAGAACTGTTTCATTTAAATTAAGTATACATAGAGAAAAACAAGAAGACGTAGTTGTCAATATCCCCCACCCTTTACTAATGAAACAGAAACCACACTGATTTACCTGGCAACAGAAAAATATTGAGTGTAGCTATGGATCTTTTATATGCACTTTCCCACAGACAAGAACAGTTGTTGAGTTAATTGTGCTTCGGAACAGTGAATTTGGTCATTCTATACTCTTCAAAAGAAGAAACGCAAAACCACATTGTCGTAACATTTGGAGAATTGATTTAATTATTGAATGGTGAGTCCGATAATTACCAAATGTTGCAGGATTGTTCACAATTCACTCTAGTCCATTGTGAGTAAGTGATAGGACACACCACCAAGGTCAAGGTCATCTGGAGTCAATACCGGGTGTGGCCTCCGCGTGTGTTGACAACTGCCTGGCACCGCCTGCCCATTGAAGCAACCAGAGTACGGATGACGTCCTGGGGGATGGTGGCCCACTCGGCCTGCAAGGCTGCTGCCAGCTCGGGCAGGGTCTGGGGCTGTGGTTGTCGCTGTCGGAGGCGTCGGTCCAACTCGTCCCATAGATTCTCAATTGGGTTCAAATCCGGTCATATCGATGGCCAAGGAAGGACATTAATGTTGTTGTTCTGTAGGAAAGCCGTTGTGAGACGTGCTGTGTGAGGCCTGGCGTTGTCATGTTGGAACACTGCGTTGGCGTTGGCCATAACTGGAACGATGTGTGGCCGGAGGATCTGGTCAATGTAGCCCTGTGCAATCAGGTTGCCCTGCACGTGGACCAGGTCAGTTCTGCCAGTGTGTGAGATGGCTGCCCACACCATGACACTACCCCCGCCGAATCTTGTCCACTTCCTGCACGCAGTTTGCCGCATAACGTTCACCACGACGCCTATACACGCGACATCTTCCATCATGACGTCGGAGCAGAAATCGGGACTCGTCACTGAACCACACCTGTCTCCATCGCAGTTGAGGCCATTGTCGATGAATCTGGCACCACTGTAGTCGGAGTCGACGGTGTTGTGGTGTTAAGATGACACCTCGAACTGGACGTCTGGCACGAATTCCTACCTCACGTAGGCGGTTCCGTACGGTCTGGTCGGATATCCTGCGCAAACCTGGTATTGCTGCGGCTGTGGAGGTGGCAGTGGTCAATCGTTCCCGAAGGTGGCGTACCCGGATGTAGCGGTCCTGCCCGGGGGTAGTGACCCGTGGTCGACCGGATCTAGGGAGGTCACGTGTTGATCCATGTTGCTGGTAACGGTCCCACAGTCTGGAGATGGTGCTTGGGGACACATGGAATGCCCTGGCAATGGCCGTTCTGGATTCGCCTGCGTCTAGTCGGCCGATGGCATTGTTTCTCTGCGGTTCACTGAGACGTGGCATGTCCTGGATTGTCAACTGTCGGCCAGATACAGAGGTCAGGCAAGCGAACACCCTGCACTTTTATACTGTCGGTGTTCATGTTGCACGTGCAGACAACACACGTGCAGTGGTGACATGGTTTGCACGTGGCTGCGTTTTTGCGAATATTCACATTTTGGAACTTTATTGTACAGTAGCTGCGTTTTATCGAATGTAACCGTGGGAATGTGTTTGGGACATGCAATGACCTTATATTCACAAAGCATGAACCGGTAGGAAACATAAAATCGGAGTTATAACCCATTTGTACCCTTTTGCGTTTCTTTTTTTGAAGAGTATATTTGTTTTCATGGTAACAGAAAAAAATATAGACAATAAAAACTCCCTCAAAGCAAAAGGCATTACTAGACTACTACATTGATATGTGTACAAAGTAACAGGAAGTTATCTTGAATGGGTTAGGACTTGTGCTCCAGAAGGACTGAATTTGGTCATTTTGGCCATTTGTTTTCATGTTTGAAAAAACATATATTGAAAATGAAAACTACCTCATAGCAAAGGGCACTTCTAGACCATTAGATTAACATGTATACAAAGTTTCATGAATATATCTTGAATGGTTTTGGAGTTATGCTCTGGAAACATTCCCGGATAGACAGTCACACGAATGGATAGATGGATGGACAGACAGATGAACAGATGGACAGATGGATGGTGTTGTGGGGGATAAAAACGGTAACAGTCCCACTAAGGCTAAAATAATTATCATGGTGCCTCCTGCCTTCAATTCTGCAAAAGTCATCAGTACAGTTACAATATATTAAAGCCAAATCACCGAAAGCAAATATGTTAGTAAGGTGAAAACTAGTTTAAACACAGAACTTAATAATACTAGTTGCTTTAAAACCAATCTCCTGAATATAGGAAAGGAACAGTTTATTTCGATCAACTAAGTCAAATCAACCAATTACTGGTAGTTGCATTTCAATTTCAAAGAACCATTCTAAATTATGCGTCGAAAGTACTTGCAAGAAATTACGCAATATTTTCTAGTTGACTTTAATCCTACAAGACATTTGCAAATTCAATTACACCAAAACCAACCCTCATCCACTATCAACCCTGGTCAGGCTGCTTGTGCTCCCTTGTACATGCCAGTGTGGGCAAACTCCTCTGCTACTCCCCAAACCTTTTACTGTCCTGGACAGTGGAGCAGGAAAAAGCTGACACCTCAACCCATGACAGGTGTGTGCTACAACAGCTTGTTTTGAATGTGCATGTTAATACCTATGACCGGACATGACAGTTTATTGTACTACACCAAACTTCGACTGTCCTGGGTTTAACATACCTGTGTTATGCAGGCCAGTCCAAGAAGGAACTCCAGAAGACATGTTCCAATCGTCAGCAGAGTTTTCTTGTTCCTCAGGTAATGAGGATACTCATCCATCAGGCCACTGAGCATCGTCTCAAACATACCAAACTAAAAAGAAATACCATCCCCATATTAACACACAAACACAACAGAAAAACAAAACAAAAATCAGTCTGTTTTTGCATGGATGATTATTTTGCAAGGTTAAGAAGAAAGTCATGCAAAGTATGTGGCCAAAAACTGATAACAACTCATTTTATTGACAAAGCCGAATTTGGAATAGGTAGCCTACAGGTGGCATTTTAATGAACATGTTATTGGGTGGAAGCAAACCTGGTTATGAGGTGTTTTCAGTTCAAGACATTACACATATGTTGAAGTCCTTAATACTTATATATGAACATACAATGAACAATGGGAAAGGTATGAGTAAATATTCCAATAGCAGCAATGTTAAATGGTTTGCTTCATGCATAGGAAATCAGTTATTGTTATTGCTGCAGCAGGGTATGCATTGGATATAATTTTATTTTGAGAAAACAAATTTATGTTATTATGCTATAAATAATTTAAACCACTTTCTGCATTACCAAATATTTTATTGACATTAATATCTCTTTGCTACACACTTTTTAAGTATTAAAATATTCAAAACAGAAATTCAAATCTTACTTAAAAAATTAAACATAATTATAAAAAACATAATTATAAAAAACATGATAGTATTGGAATATTTAAGCACACTGTATAACATGAAAAATATATTAAACATAGTGTTTTCCCAGCCTTTTTAGTTATGAAAAACCGTTACCATAGCACAAACACCCCTCTTAAAGCAAAACTCATAACGTTTATATAAATGGTAATAAATTTTTTCCTTTTGTTGGCAATGGACCTTAATAGTACTGTATAAATATCATGTTGCTAATTTCCTAAATTTAATATTCAATATCTATTAACCATTACTCAATAAAATGTTTGACTTGACCATATGACAATTTTATAATAAACATGTTTTAACATGTACCAAATCAGAACATTTTGGTGAATACTACCCAAAATGCGTCCATCAAAGAACATTGGAACTCTGGGAGAGGCATACTTAAAACAGAAATAATTATCAACATAAGTACATTCTTTATTTTATTTTAACTTTTAATTCTTAAAAGTTTTAAAGCTTATAATTCATCGAATTAAGGCTTAATGCTGTCCTAGGCACACACGTCGGAACCAGTACATATTGGAAAAGAAGGGCACTGTAAGCTACTGCTTTGATAGCCCTGACATACACTTGAAAAAAGACCTATATACACTGCAATTGCACTAAAATATACTGTCCTTCAAATTTATATAAAAGGTTGTACTGACTGTTTGTTTTACAGATAATCCTAAATGATTAATATCCATCAAAATAAAAGGTGATTGGTTAAAAGAACAGGTGTCTATATTAGAAGCAAACATGATATTTATGATATAACTGGGAAAACACATATGTTCTTTTAAACATAATATTATGATAAGAATAACAATTTAAGGTTGGTGGTGTTTGTATATTTGGTTGTGTGTGTCACGATGTAACAAGATAAGGGCAGCATGTCAGACAATAACCTAAGACATATATAATAAACAGGCCTGTACGTAACCACTCAAGATCGGGGACAGAATAATCTCATTAGGTCAATGTTTTTTTGTTTTTTTTAAAGTAATTTTTGCTATTGAAGCATTTAAAAAAAAATGTATTGCCTACCAACCCTACTCTTGGCTGATTAACTAGTTGTTTTACTAAAGTGCAAAACAGACACAGTATCGGTAACCTAAGTTTTCTATTAATTAAAAATATATTATTAATATTAATTAAAAGTACTACATATCTTCGTAACTAAATTCTAACATAAAAACACATTTGATCATCTCCAGCCCGGGCACAGATCAAAGTATAAAACTGATGCTGTAATTTCAGTGACTTTCTGTTTTTAGAAACCAAGAATGTATCAGTGGTAGATGATTTGTAAACAACAAAAAGGAACAAAATTATCATTGTGCAGTAAACTTTGTTTTAACAAATAGGCCTACAATTTTGCCACAGTTAATATCTGTTTGACCATATCATAACTTAGTCTGTAGTCTGCCCCATCCCCATTGAACAACTCCCACAGTAAATCAGTTTGGCCAGTTAATATGATATAGGACAGTATAAATGGTCTACTAGTATTCTTTCAATGAGCAAACAAGCCTAAGTAAGACATATTATTTAGTAGTACATGTAATGGGAGGACAGATCACCTACCACTGTGTTACCCACTAGGGTTAGAACTTTCAAGAAATGAAATTACCATCACATTTTAAACCTTGATTTTTATACAGAGATTCTGAGGAAGATATGCCTACATACAATTTTTTTTTTTTTTTAAACAGCAATGGTACAATATTCAGTTTTCTTTTATGTTGAGAAATATTTTTTATGTTTTAAAATTTAAATCATTTCATTCATTAAAAAAAATATCATGAAATAGAAGTCATGAGCTGTCATAAGCTTTTATATGCTAAAACATGTAACAAAATTTTATTCATATTTTCATCAGTTTGATATGCCAATAAAAATCATGACTATTGTGCTCACTGTTACTGGTTTTGTGAACAAAAACAAGCATATATACTAGTGGAAAAAAGTAACTGTGTAACCTAAAAAATCGGATGAAAATAAAACCGCTCAATATTTTAGCCTGATGTTTTGTACATGCTACCAGTGAACGCACCGCCACACAATAGCTGGGTCAATGCCGTATTTGCACGTGCAGTTTTGCTTCTGGGACATGAACATGTTTTTCCCATTTTTTTCTCCCAACATGTTACTTTTCAAGTTTTTGTCGACTTTTCAACTGTCGGGTCATTGCATGCCAACCGGGGGTACAGAAAAGCAGGTTATTTCTGTTGAAAATTGTAGCAGAGCAATGCCCAGGCTAAACGAAAATGACCGCCTTCGCGCAATTGGCATGATCCAGGCTGGTATGCGCCATCGCGCTGTCGCTACGCAATTTGGTGTACACATAAACAGTATTCAGGCTTTGTGGAGACGTTATCAACATGTTGGTAATGTCAGAGACTAACAACGTGCAGGCCGTCCACGCGTGACGTCACGACAGCAGGACAACCACATCAGACTCGTGCACTTCAGGAATCGATTCCAAACGGCAAGTCTGACAGCGCGGACCATTCCTGAATTGCGTGCCATTAATCCCAGAACTGTACGGAATCGATTACGTGAACATGGTATCCGTCCGCGACGCCTGGCTGTCCGTTCAGTTTTGCTAAGATGTCATCGTGTAGCACGTTTGGCTTGGTGTAGAAGACACTTGCACTTTAATCGCCGTGACTGGGCGGGTATACTGTTTACGGACGAGTCCAGGTTTCACTTGGACAGCAGTGACGGCCGTTCAAGAGTGTATCGTCGTGTTGGAGAACGTTTTAGTGACGCCTGTGTTGTGGAGCGACGTGCATTTGGCGGAGGCAGTGTCATGGTTTGGGGTGGCATCACGTCAACTGGACGAACACCTCTTGTGGTCATCGATGGCAATTTGAACGCTGTACGCTACCGTGACGACATTATTCAGGCTCACGTCATCCCATTTGTGCAAGGACAAACGTCACATCACGCTTCAGCATGACTGCAATGCTAGACCTCACGTCGCCCGGGTGGTAATGGATTTTCTAGCACAGCAGAACATCGATGTGTTGCAGTGGCCTGCGGTCTCACCCGATCTTGCACCAATCGAGCACGTCTGGGATGAGATGCAACGTCGTGTCCGTGCACTGCCTAACCAGCCGCTGACGTTGAGAGCGCTTGGTCAGACGTTAGTACAGATCTGGAACGGCATTCCCCAGGCATTCTTCAACAATTTGGTAGGCTCTATGAGGCGACGGTGCCAGGCCTGCATCGACGCAAACGGTGGCCATACGCGCTATTAACTTTGTGAACTGTTTTTTTTTACCCCCCCCCCCCCCCCATGTCTTTCATCCCCAATACCGATGAAATGACGGATGCTGTGACATTTTAAATGAATTGACGTTTTGCTTAATTGCCTAATAAATAATGCTATATGATCATTTTATCGTTTTATGTCTTGAAATTATGTTTTTATCAACATGATAACCATACACAGTTACTTTTTTCCACTAGTATATAATGTTTTAATTTCTTTACTATGTCTTCTGTTAGATATAACCCCCTCCCCCAAATGTTTTCAAATGACTGGAGGCTCAATGACATTTAAAAAATGTAAATTCAATTCGTTCTTTTACATTAAAAATATTAATGGTAGTTAAATCTGCCCTTATTTTGTACACTATGTGTGCATGCATGTGTGGAGGAGTACCTAAAATGAAAAAAAAAATTAAAGTAAATAAAAAATTCTAAATTTATAAATAAAATGAGAACAGGTTACCTTTCTGTGTGAACTGTTTAAATTAAATTATCAAAATGTTAGTTAGGAATAAGGAGTTAATACTTTCTCAATTAAAGGATTATGAAAGAATGATATATAATTATGCCAGTCTTGATGTTTTACTTATATAGATATACAATATCTTCAGCATTAATATAATTTGCATTGGTGAGATTGTCTCCCTTAATTGTAACTCATCTAAAAATTCAAGTAAATGTATTATATTCAAATTTACAATGTTAAACCACATTTTCAAGAATATAAGTTTATGATTATGGATTAATTGGAAAATAATTTCTTGGAATAAATATTTTAATGACAAAAATACTACTGAACTGCAATCTATTTAATGCAATGTGAACTAGATTTGACACTCCTTATGCCATTATTTATGAAGTTAAATTTGAAATGTGATTTTTTATTTGTTTTGCCCACCTTCAGAAAGTAACCTGATCTCTCTGTAAGGTAATTGACTAGAGAAATCTCAACAAATGAAAGGTTTTGAGAGTTTCACTCTCTACCGGGGAGAGGTAGAGTCAGGTGGACTGAAGACGCCGATTGGACCACCAACCCATTCCGCCGCCGGAGTCGACCACTGGCCTTTTAGGAGAGAATAAATACAGCATTGTAATTAAAAACGCGTCGTTATTTTGTATACTAGAGAAAACACTGGATTTTTTCTACATTATAATTCAACATTGTGGAATAGTAACAATTCAGACACAAAATAATATTTAGTATATTGACCACCAAGTGAAATTGTAATGATAAGCATTATTGAAAATCATGACTGAAGCAATAAAATGAATAGTAATAAACAAGCATTGTTTTATGTTAAACAAGAATTGTTTAATACTACTAATAGTATTAAGAGTAATGTAAACTCACAAAGCAACCTCTTATTTTGCAAAAAAAAATACTTGAAATACGGTAGTTAATTATTATTTGAATACACTTTCACATCTATACAAACTATTGCACTCAAATATTTTAAAAGTAAAACAGACCAGTGGCAAAGGATATTTGTTTGAGAAAGCAAATCAAAGCATATATACCCACTATCCAGTTATTTAAAAAAAAATCAAGAACCAATGATATGTCAACTGAAAACAAACAGAACCAAATTTTAAATCTATTGTCTTCACAGTCCTTGAAATTCTTGAAAGCAATCAGCAATGCCGCTATAAAAAGTTGTAGAAAAAATTGATCTTCAACAGCATTTTTATAATTATGGGGTATTTACTTTGTTATTATCTGTACTAAAGTGCCATCACAGGCTCACCTCAATTTCGAGGGCTGTGGTCACCACAATCATGTACAAAATGGTTGGATCCAACAACACAATTCTTTACAACATGATCCAACCAAATTCATTACAGTCACAATCACAAGTATCATGAATATTAATAATATGTCAAGTCTGATATAAAAACTTATTATTTTCATTTCATTTTATAGGCAATTACAGGGTACAGTATACTTATTTTGTAACGGACTATTTTGTATTATTATTTAAGAACTGATTCTGATAATAGTTTACAAGGCTTAAAATATGTCATTGCTTGAAGACGAATGCATGTCAAGTAATCTATAAGGCAGAGCATTCTTGCTAGTACACTATGCCTATCAGGCAATGGGTTTGAATACCAGCTTAAATATGGTCACATGGTGTTTAAATATAAATTTGTATTAATGCAAATTCATTTCTAATTGAATCCAACCATTTGGTTCACATATTTCTTGCTTTACAATGTGTCATATTTTACTGTGAACTATCCAGACTGTCTGGCCTTTACATGCAGTATTGATGTGGCCAGTTGTTGATGGCTATAGTTCCAGTTTGGAAATTTCACAGTGGAATGAATTCAGACAGCAAAGATTTTCCCAATCAAAGCAAATCCCATGTGCATGTATGTGTACTTCGATCTTGCAAACTATACCTATGGCTGTTACAAAACTAAGCACTGATACTGTTTATTGTTTGCCTGGTGAATCTGCCACAAATGTTTAATAGTGAATAAAGCCAAATTATTTAATTTTAGTAAATTAGTCTGTGGTCAACACCATCCCCATTAAACAGCTCCTACATTAAATCAAATTGTCAGTTTTCTTTAGTTTTTCACAAGATAAGGAAAACTAATTTAAAAAAATGAAAATCTTTCAAGTAAAACAAACAACAAATTTAATTAAATTTAAGTAACATGTGAAACTTTTAACTTTAAAAAATGTTTTCTCATTTGATTTATATTACTTTAACATCATTTATATCTGAGTATATTATTTTAAGTTTTTAAACAAGATTCAAATTATACTGTGACTCGTGTGAGTGCTGACTTTCCTAACAATTTGCACTGGTTATTTTAAAGATAACTTAATGATTATGTATAGTATGTTTATAAAAATAAGTACATGTATTTTAGTAAGATTTCCATAAAGAATAAATATAAATCAAGAAACAATAATATGTAAATTAGTATATAATTTTGTACGATATGTGACTTTGGGGTTTTTATTTTTATAAAAGATCATTATATAGACACAATTTAAGCACTGTTTTTTGCATCTCTCATATATTATATATATATAATATATATATTCTATAATGTCATAGAGTCATAAAAGTTCAAGTAATGAACATTTTCAACAGTAAATTTAAATAGATGACAGGAATAAATATCAATAAATTATCACTTTAATACAAAGGACTAAATATTCAGTTAATCAATAAATAATATAATAAAAAATAAAAGTTAGCATTCTAAAATTGTAAACAAATATTTACTTCTATTTTTAAGATATGAATAACAATTTAAATATTTTTTATTAGTTTTGACCATAGCATATTTAGGAAGCAATTTCTTTTAATAATTGTTAATTTAAAAAAATGAAAAACTGGCTCAAATGACACTGATAATGTATTAACAATATTGCAAAGATATATGCCATTTGGTGTTAAAACAACAGTTTATAACTAAAAGCCACATACAGGTAAAAACATGCATTCATGCATTATGTAGCAACAAGCAAAACTATTTACAAACATAGTTAGTTTATTTATATACCATATGTATAAAGTGTAATTATGTGTTGAAACATTATCATATTCAATATTGTATAAAACAGCAAACTATTTTTAACTAATCAGAATCTGTTGATTCTAACAGGAATGTGTTCACTACATGTGCATATAAAGGGTTTAACACTAAAACAGGATAAATGTCACTTTTGAAATTTGTATCAAATTCATTTAAAACAATATGAGCAACTGTAAAATTCACATTGCATATAATTCCTAGAACCTTCACAAATTTGCAATACAACAGAACTTGTCTTCCTGTTTCAAAAATGAATTTATCATTGTTTGTAGTGAAACCCTCTGTTTGTATAGGGATTGTTAGAATTATAATTATTAGATTAAATCATGTTCTTCCTTACCATGAAGAACGTTTAAAGCCTATTTCAAACTACAATATAAGTCAATTATTTAAATTTCTTAAATGAAAACAAAATCAAGAAAAATATAACTTAAGAATTAGTTTTTTTCAAGAATGCAGTAACTAACTAATTTAAAAAAAATGCAACTAAATCAGCCTCATGCTTATGTAATAAGAAAAGTATGATAGCCTTTAGACCCCAAACAAGAGGTGTTGTACCCTGAGAGGTTTACACATCATGACAAGGTGAAAAGACCATAGTTAAAACCAAGTGTAATATCAATTGTCTCCTTATAATTTTAGATGTTCCTTTTGCATGAGTTTTGTACCAACATTAAGTTTTTAGAAGCAGTGACAAAGGAATTATAATACAAATAAATAGATAAATAAATCCAGAAGGTAACCAGAAAATTCAACATATTTTGAATGTAAAGAAATCATGGCCCCATGCCTCCCACCCCCCACCCCCTGCAGCTATGCCACTGGTAATTACATGCACTTATGAATCACTGTCAAAACAGTGATGATATCAGGTGTTCTAGAAAGATGAGCATATCCTGCCTCACCGGTGGCACAAGTCAAGATGAGTTAAAAGCTTGTTTGTCATGGCACCCTTTACTTTAAACTATATCTATTACACACACACACACACACACCCTCCCCCATAATACACATACCGATACCAACCACATGCCACATATGTTAGATATTTATTATAAAAAAATGTGGTTAAAAATATTTCCTATGAAAGCGACTACTGTAAACTTTACTTGGCTACAAAGGAGATGTACTACAGGGTGTATACATCATAACACAACAAATGGCACATGCCTTTATTACAGTAACTTTCCTTTTGATTACCTTAAAAACAATTGTTTTGTACCAACTTTGTTTACATATTAATCAAATTATGCAGAAAATATTCCACTTTATTTTAAATGTGTATGTGACTACTACATTGCACTTTTGCTACATTGCCAACAATATGTTTTGTCTGAATTAAACTTGGGTTAGTACACTGTTAAGATATATATATTAAACATACCATAAAGTATATGGTATATGGGTTAATATAATATTTTTCTTTTTAATTTTTGTTTTGTAAATACAAAAGAACAGTAAAGATTCAATTATGGATACATTAGATTATTCTAAGTCAATATGAAACATATCTGTAAATGTGCTATTTGTACTAATTTAATATCTAATTTTGACAATTTTTCTCAAACCCACCCCCAATTAAAAGGAAAAAAAATGAATTTCAACAAATATTTTGTGTTTATTGTGACCAGTTTTCTGAAAAGTTCACAAGAATATAGCTCATAATTTACCACAATGTAATCAGGAAACTATTTCCATTATAACTCACATGATGAACAATAAAACTTTACTTAATTATCATACTTTTTCTTGCTATCTTTATGGCATTGGCAATAACAATACAATAAAATACTCCTATAATGAACTGGAAGGGACCATGATAGTTAGTTTGTTATAGCAGTAATTCATTGTACACATTTGTACAAGTTGGCCATTAATGTATAGGGAGATAAAATGGGACTTTACGATCATTTCGTTCTATGCAGTAGTTCATTCTAAGCATGTTTGTTATAAGTGTACTTTATTGTATTGTTATGGTACACTTCTCATGTCACTAGTCTGTATAGCAGCTGCAAGCTTATAGCTGTTGCAGTTTGTGAAATTGACATCATCGGTGTATCTCTAACATTATAACTTGCATTGAGTAAACAAAGAAAAACATAAATTTAAAATGAATAAATAAATAAATAAATCATAGCTGGGTTTATGGGGTTCTATTCTTATAAATTGGATTTATTTACTACATGTGTAATTTAGTGACTTTGTAACTGGTCTCAATAAATCTTATTAAAACCGACTGTAGAGTAGTTACAATCATACTTTACCTTTGTTATAAATTACAGTTTGTGGATAAAAAAATAAATTATGATATATGCGTAAGTGCTACACAACATTTATGGAATTTGTGTGTGAATCGTTGTATACACCTCTCTCAAGCTTTGGGAATAAAATAATTCTCAAACTCATTCCATAATTTTGTATGGCACTCTCACTCATGCAATTATCTATAGATACAATCAGACTTGGCTAGTATTATTTAATAACTGCTCCATCCTGCCTTATCCCCCAACTGCTGGCACCTTCTGACAGCTTTGATTATATTTTATAGTTGTTATGAAAGATGCCCTTTATAGTATGACTAACTTTCAGACATAAATTATGTAAATATGTCATCATCTACATATATCATGTTGACATTATAAATTTAATGTGTAGTCAGTTTCATATTAATATGACATTTTGCTATTTGGTCCTGTGTAAATCTCTAACTTTACTGTCACAGTGGCAATGAAAAAAAAAAAATTATTTACTGTAAAGCCTAAATGACATTTTTGTGAAAACAACCATTGTTTATGATCATAAAACATTTATTTTTTGCCATTCTTATTAAACAATTTGTGGCATAAGATATGACTTTTTTATAATACAGACAACACACACACACACACACACACACACACACACACACACACACACACACACACACCCCCCAGTCATATATATATATATATATATATATATATATATATATATATATATATATATATATATATATATACCCACATACACACACACACACACACACAAACACACACACATACACACACAGACCTACACAAACACACACACACACACACACACACAGACATATACACACACTAATTGGTACAACTATACTGTAATGTTTTAAAGTATAACAATATAACAGTATATTGCATATAACTGTATTATCACTCACAAAACCAAATAAACAAAACTGGGATACTAGTATGTGTAGGTTCAAATAGGTCAGAAATACACCTAAGTAAAATAACTATTTCATGTTAGCAAAACATTCCCAAAAGAAACAATGTCTATGTGCATTTGTTTGTACATTACTTGATGTTTCAGCATAAAATCTTTTTTTCAAGAATCAACAAACTTATAATACACTACAATATACTGTGTATGTTATAACATTTATAATACACTCTCTGTGCATTATAATAATAATTATAATAATAAACTCTCTAGATGTTATAATACTTATAATATACTCTGTGTTATAATGATTATAATACCGGTACTCTCTGTGTATTATAATAATTATATTACACTCTCTATGTCATAATATACTTTAATTCACTTTTAGTGTTAATTAAAATACTTATAATACTCTTTCCGTGTTAAAGGTACAAAAGAAATCCCCTTACTATTTTATACATTATTTGTCAAAAATTTCATTTCTTAGTAACAATTGTAAACATTTTTACATCTATAATCATTTAAAATATATTTCAGTGTTTTAATTATTTGTAAATTCGTCTAGCACTCAATAACCCAAAGTTTGTATTTTGAGACAAGTAATATTCATAGATGTACGGGCTGCCATTTTCATGACAGATTTGTGCCCGAATTAAACAAAAGTGCCCAAATCTGGATTACAACGTTTATTTATATTAGCATTACTGCCAAACAGCTATATAGGGTTGCAAATGAATCACCACACATTTTTATATGGATTACAACTAATATTGTGGGTAGAATGATGGAAATACATGGTAAAAAGTGTTCAGGCCAGCTTATTTTGCTCAAATTTGTTTATTGTTTTTGCCCAAATTTGATAAATTTTCTCCAAAACTGTTGGGGCAGTTGCCCCCCTGCACACACACCCAATCTCATACACTTATGAAGTAAATGTTTATATTCTTGATCAGTGAAAGTGTTTTGAATCCTCATGCATCCCAACAACTGAACAGGATGTGTGTCTAAAAGAGACTGACAGAAGAAAAGAGTATCATGAAATTCTTGGTGTGCACCAATTGGCTGCATAAAAAAAGAAAGAAATGTTTTATTTAACGACGCACTCAACACATTTTATTTACAGTTATATGGCGTCAGACAACACAGATTTTGAGAGGAAACCCGCTGTCGCCACTACATGGGCTACTCTTTCTGATTAGCAGCAAGGGATCTTTTATTTGCGCTTCCCACAGGCAGGATAGCACAAACCTTGGCCTTTGTTGAACCAGTTATGGATCACGTGTCAGTGCAAGTGGTTTACACCTACCCATTGAGCCTTGCGGAGCATTCACTCAGGGTTTGGAGTCGGTATCTGGATTAAAAATCCCATGCCTCGACTGGGATCCGAACCCAGTACCTACCAGCCTGTAGACCGATGGCCTAACCACGATGCCACCGAGGCTGGTAATTGACTGCATAAAGACACTGTCCTACACCTGTGCTTAGAAAACTTTTAATTAAAGGGCAAATTTATGAAGCCTGTTTTTCTTAAACACAGTTGTTTAGGCATTGTAAATATATGCAGTTACAAGTTACAAGTTAGTGAGCAAGACCAAAACTGGCTTCATAAATTTCTCAGAGTCTGAGAGTTTAACATCATAGCAATGCCAATCAAAAAAAGAAGAAGTTTGTTTTGTTTTATGACACCTCAGGAGCACACTGATTTATTAATCTTTGCTCAGAAAGGAAACCTGCTACATTTTTCAATTCATAGCAAGGAATCTTTTATATGCACCATCCCATAGACAGGATAGCACATGCCAATCAAATTAAAGATACGAGTCTAGATTCTAAAGTTTTATAAGCATGGGCCCTGATCTTCATTAAACATTAGGATACCTGATGCCTAATTCACATAGGTCTCTTAAGCAACATTAATACTGCATCATCATTGCAAATCATTTACTATTGCACTGTGAGATTGCAAAGTTAGAAGAGTTTAATGAATTAGACTCCTGATCTACAGAAAATAATAATCTAGGTAAGACTTTAAACCAGGTACACTGTACATAGTTTTTGTAGGACTATGTACCTTTAATGTAACCGTTTATGGTAAAGTTAGCATCAAGAGAGCACTATATGTAATTTGTAACCTTGTCGATTCTTGAATATGGCTATTTAAGCAGAAACATTGAGTAAAAATTATTATCTGATAATAATAACCTCATTTTGGTCATTAACTCATATACAAGGGAACAGAACAGCTCTATCCCATTGAAAATGATTGTTTTTGTGTAGCCACACCATATGAAGTGTACTGAGACCTTTATAAAATATTAATGTCTAAAATTCCACTTTTTCAGATTTGACTAAATTACTGTCTAAAGCTGATACGGTATAAAGTTTTAAATACAAAGAAGTTGTGACTCTTTTAAATAACTAATTTAAATCAAATGGAATTTTTCTAAAAATAACTATCTGGTAAATAAAATATAAATAAATAATAATTAAACTGAATGAATGAATGCAATATGCCAAAGTCAATAGACTTTTTACATCAATAATATTTAAAGATTAATTAGTAAAAGGTTTTTGGTCATATTATTGAGTACTATCTCTTTATTTATTTACAGCCAAAAACCAATAAATTGACTCTAATAAATTTTTGTCATCTAGCATTTTGAACTGTTAATTTTCAATGGACGTTAATATGAATTGAACAGATCTTCAGAGATATTTGACACAAAAAAATTTCTCAAGTGGCACAACTAATATCACATGGTGTAGGATAGAACTGTTCTAACAGGGTGGTTGTACTGGCTTTCTATCAGTGGGGGTGGTTGGAAGCAGTGTCCTACCTGACTGTCCAGTCCTATTGTTAGGAGCATCAGGAAGAACAGCACGGACCACAGAGGTGAAATGGGAAGCTTGGCGATAGCCTGTGGGTAGGCTACAAATGTTAAACCTGGTCCTGTAAACAGGTGGAAAAACAGACGTGTTAACATTCTAAAGGCAGATATAAATTAAATTAGCAATGATCAAATAGTGGTAAAAATAATGCAAAACAATATAACAAGAGTATTATGAATGAATGAATGAATGGAATAATAAAATGTATAAATGAATGAATGAATTAATAAAATGAATGAAGAAATGTATGAATAAAATGAATGAAGAAATGAATGGATGAATGAATAAAATGAATGAATGAATTAATTAATAAAATGAATGAAGAAATGAATGAATAAAATGAATGAAGAAATGAATGGATGAATGAATGAATGAATGAATGTTTAATGACATCCAAACATGAAAGATATATTGGCTATTGGGTTTGATACCAAAACAAATGGTGCACAAGTTTGTTATATTTTGGATTCAATAACACCAAAAGATATATATAAGTTTAAACATGAAACAAATGAAACTTACAATATTAACATTTTGGGAGTGGATAATATCTATAATACTGCCTTGGTGGTAAGTATTTAAATACAAATTCTGTATAAATTGATATCATATGCAATATGCATTAAGTGAAACAATAAGAGCTTACTATATATTTTTAATCCTACTAATTAATTTAAAATCATTTGTGATTTTTTCTTTTTGACTGAGTCAACTTAACTGTTTCATATACAACAATAAAACTGTATCTATCAGTATTTTGTTTATTTGTTTTAATTATGTACTATATTTAAAGTTTGAAGCTTAATTCAATTTTAAAAAATATAAATCTATAGAAAAGATAACATTTTTAAAAATGTACAGAGTTATACCAATGGTTCTGATGATTAACACCAAAATGATACTTAATATTTACATTAGTGTAATTAATGCTTTACCATGTAGAATCTTATTAATATCTGAAATAAATAGCTGTTTGGTAATTATGTTCAAATAAGGGGCCAATTATCAATATTTTATGAACATAAAAACCATATGTTGGGAAGGAGGGTGTTAATGCCAGAATAATTATGCATTTTAACTGGAAAAGAATGTTGATAAAAACTTTTCTTGTGAAATCCTCTTTTTTTTTTAAATTAATGTTTTTAGGGGGCACGCAAACTGTTTAGGAGTCATCTCATGAGGTTATAGGCAAATATAAAAGGTGATGGGTAAAAGAAAGAAGTGTACCGGCCTCAGTGGCGTCATGGTTAAGCCATTGGTCATAAGGCTGGTAGATACAGAGTTTGCAGCCCTGTACCAGCTCCCACCCAGAGCAAGTTTTAATGACTCAAGGTGTAAGGCCATTTCACCCTCTTCTCTCTTACTAACCACTAACAATTAACAACTAACCTACTGTCCTGGACAGACAGCCAAGATAGCTGAGGTATGTGCCCAAGACAGCGTGCTTGAACCTTAATTGGATAAAAGCACGAAAATAAGTTGAAATGAATGAATGAAAGAGGTGTGACTGGGCCATGGCACCCCACCTCTCCAACCTATGTCTTCATCAGTGGGACCGGTATGTGTTCTTTAAGCACAGCCATGTTACCTTCAGTGACTACGTCCTCCATCGACACACCAGCTTCATGAGCCATGAAGCCCAGAACAGAGAAGATGACAAACCCAGCAAAGATACTCGTACCACAGTTAATGAACGGAACCATCATGGAGTCTCTACAGAAAATGGAAACCAAACAAGTCAGCTATAACATCAAGTAGCATTAACTAGTGGTGGGAATCAGTTGGAATTTCATTGGTTATAATTGGTTGCATCAACTGATTACACAATTGGTTACAATTACATGCATATAAGAAGGAGTTTAATTAGAAGCATTTATTGACATATAAATGGTTAATTTTACCTAAGGGCGAGACATAGCCCAGTGGATAAGCGCTCGCTTGATGTGCGGTCGGTTTAGGATCAATTCCATCAGTGAGCCCATTGGGCTATTTCTTGCTCCAGCCAGTGTACCACAACTGGTATATCAAAGGCCATGGTATGTGCTATCCTGTCAATGGGATGGTGCATATAAAAGATCCCTTGCTGCTAATCGAAAAGAGTAGCCTATGAAGTGGCGACAGTGGGTTTCCTCCCTCAATATCTGTGTGGTCCTTTACCATATATCCGACGCCATATAACCATAAATAAAATGTGTTGAGTGCATTGTTAAATAAAACAATCCATTTCATTTCAATTTTACCTAACTATTAATATCTTTTTTCTTTATGTACACAGAAACAAACACCAATCCCAACATGTTTGCTTCAATTCCATCATCTAAACATAAAGTGGCTACAGCGGGTTTCCTCTCTCAATATCTGTGTGGTCCTTAACCATATGTTTGACGCTATATGACCGTAAATAAAATGTGTTGAGTGCATTGTTAAATAAAACATTTCCTTCCTAAAAAGGTAGGAATAATTACAGCTAACATTTTGCCACATGATTGATTATGGCTTTTTATAACTGATCATCACATCTATAGAGCCAAACCAATAAAAAAAAAATTGATTAAAATAAATCATTGTTATATCAATAGCAATAACAAATGATGAATTCTTAGCCAAACTTAATAAAGATTCATAACACATTTTAAGTCTCAAATCAGTTTTTGGCAAACATACCATGAAACCTGTTCTCTAGTGGTCTTGTTAAACAAAACAAACTTTAACATTTTACCATGAAACTTAGTTATAAGTGCTTTTGTCAAAATGGAGATGAGTAGAGTGAAAATGATAACACACTGAGCAAACGGATTACCAACCTGTAGACATTGTGGTTGAACTTGTTGTAACTCGCCATGGTGATGATTCCACCCCACGCCATGCCAACAGAATAGAAGATCTGTAGAGCTGCATCACCCCACACCTAGACAATACCAAAATATAGCAACATGTACTGGTGCAGATCAAAACAACACACAACCTTCAGTGTGTCCAAAATTGTGTCTTTATTCAAAGCATGAATTTACAATTAAAACAAAGATATACTTTCCTCCACTTTATGAGACAATGAAACATACATGACTGCCATTTACTGGTTTCATTAGAACATTATCAAAATGATGCAAATGAGAGGGAAAGCTTTCATTAATTATCAGCAGGATTTAATATATTACGATATTGATACCATGCAAATTCACATGCTAAGAGAAGTTAGAAAGTACTCTCCTTAAACTAATCACAGGGGGGTGTTGAGGAGTGAGAGTGATGGCTCCCCTTAAATAACAAGACCTGGATAATGATGACGATACTGTACATGGTTCTTTACCCTGAAGCTAGCTAACTTCTCCCATCGGGGAATGATGTAGAACTTGATTCCTTCCATGGCTCCAGGCAGAGTCACACCTCGGATGAGCAGCACTGTGAGGACTAGATAAGGAAATGGTGCTGCGAAGTGCATCACCTAAACAAACAAATAAATATGTTCATGAGAAGGAATAGATAAGGAAATGGTGCTGCAAAGTGCATCACCTAAACAAACAAATAAATATGTTCATGAGAAGGAATAGATAAGGAAATGGTGCTGCGAAGTGCATCACCTAAACAAACAAATAAATATGTTGATGAGAAATACTAGATAAGGAAATGGTTCTGCAAAGTGCATCACCTAAACATAATCCTGCATTTTTTTTTTTTTATCCCACTGCCCCCTTTCCTTTCTCTCCTTTGAATTCCATCTCATTTTTTCCCAATCTGGCAACTCCTCCTATCTTTCAACTTCTTTCGCTGTTCACTTCCACATCCCAGTCCTTGTCTCTCCAACCGCGACAGGTGCTTGTCTCTTGTGGCTATCTGTGCCACACACCTGCCATTCCCCATCAGCTTTTAGCTGTGGGCTTAGTCTGACCACTTCGGGGAGTGTTCAGTAGTTACTTCTGGCATTGTTAAGAGGCAATAAACACAAATTTATTTAGATACTTGGTAGATACGAAAATGCTTGTTTGATTAAATAAACACAAGTTTATTTAATCAAACAAGCATTTTTGTATCTACCAAGTTCAAGAATCATAACTTTGTAAAAAATTACTAAATCACCATGACAGTTAAATTTAGTCTGTACAGTAGCCTACATAATAAAGCTAAATGTATATACAAAATTCCATCTCAATATCTTCTGGCATTGTAAAATAAAGTCTGAATTTTTTTTTTCATATTGCCTAAGTCAAGGGTCATAACTGTGAAAAATGGGTAAATCGCAATGAAAGTTAAACTTGATCTGTAACAGAACATGATAAAGCTATACACAAAATTGGTAAATCACAATGAAAGTCAAACTTGATCTGTAACAGAACATGATAAAGCTATACACAAAATTGGTAAATCGCAATGAAAGTTAAACTAGATCTGTAACAGAACATGATAAAGCTATACACAAAATTGGTAAATCGCAATGAAAGTCAAACTTGATCTGTAACAGAACATGATAAAGCTATACACAAAATTGGTAAATCGCAATGAAAGTCAAACTTGATCTGTAACAGAACATGATAAAGCTATACACAAAATTGGTAAATCGCAATGAAAGTCAAACTTGATCTGTAACAGAACATGATAAAACTATACACAAAATTGGTAAATCGCAATGAAAGTTAAACTAGATCTGTAACAGAACATGATAAAGCTATACACAAAATGTTAGCTCAATATCTCAAGGCATTGTGAAAAAAACCCATATTGAAAACTATATGTTGGACAGACAGAAGGTCAGACAGACAGAAAGATGGATGGACAGACAGACAGAAAGACAGAAATGAAACCTACAGTCCCCTCTGGTTGGACTAGTGGGGACTAATAAAAAATAGAAGGCTGTCAATAAATGCTTTTATTCTGCAACCACTGTTTCTATTGGCCGATTATGATGACCAATTAAAGCAGTTGTCACATGCAGAGCTACATTACAAAATAACTAATTTGACCTCTAGGTCATTGTATAAATGTAACTTAAATAACACAAATGATATCTTCTCCCTTTAATTTTATAGACTGCAGGATAAAAATAATAACTAGTTAATGACTAGGATATCCACTTTATTCTGTTCAAGCCAAATGGGAAATTCTGTTTGGCAAGCCTCACAGAACTTCCCATTCTTAACTTCAAAGGATAAACAAAATAAACATTTAAACATACATTCAAGTTAATATAGAAAATAACTAATTAATGACATATGATATCGGCTTTATCCAACAGATTTTTAATCCATATACTGACTCCAAACCCTGAGTGAGTGCTCCGTAACTAGTTATTCTCTACATTAACTTGAATGTACTGTTACCCGATGCTGACATGATCGTGAGTACACGGAGACGTACCTTGCCTAGGACGGACACTCCCTTGAAGAGACAGAGGAAGACGAGGACCCACGACACGAACAGGGCGATGACGAGCTGCCAGCGCAGAGTGCCCGGCTCTTCAATCCCCCCACTCAGCTCCAACACGTGGCGTCTGCAACACACAGATACAGAGTTTAAATGTTTACATTGTTTAATGACATCACTAGAGTACATTGATTTATTAATCATTGGCTATTGGAAGGAAGGAAATTTATGTTTTATTTAACGATGCACTCAAAACATTGTATTTACGGTTATATGCCATCAGATATATGGATAAGAACCACATATATATTGAGAGAGGAAACTCGCTGTTGCCACTTCATGGGCTACTCATTTCGATTAGCAGCAAGTGATCTTTTATATGCACCATCCCACAGACAGGCTGGTGCATACCATGGCCTTTGTTACATCAGTTGTGGAGCACTGGCTGGAACGACGGCTACTGGATGTCAAACATTTGGTAATTTTGTCATACAGTCTTAAAGAGGAAACCCGCTAAATCTTTTTATTAGTAGCAAGGGATATTTGATATGCAAAACCTCACAGTTATTTCATTCACTTGAGGAAGTCAAATGTTTGTTAAATGAAACGTTGTGATTTTAAGATAGTTTTAGTTAATGTTTACATATTATATCCCACAGAAAGGATAGCACATACCACAGACTTTGACATTTTTCCATTAATAGCAAGGGATCTTTTATATGCACCATCCCACACATACCATCACCTTTGAATTACCAATCGTGGATCACTGGCTGAAATGAGAAATAGCCCAAAGTGCCCACTGACGGGGATCGATCCCAAACCGACTGCACATCAAGTGAGTGCTTTATCACTGGGCTACATCCTGCTTCCAGTTATATAGTATGCAACCACTGCTTTTATTATTATTTTATAGTAAAACCACTCCAGTATTAAGACTACCCCTCTATTATGGATTACAACCTGTAAAGTCAGACCCAATGGTTGTTTTCAGTGCATTTGAACCCCACAGCATTTATTTGTCATGTCACTTAAGTGACAAACAATTAATGACATGGTATGATGTTAAAGTTAATTGCAGGTGTAGTGTTATATTTATTTAAATGGAAAGTCAAAAGTGTACTTTTAAACTATAGGAAGTCATAGCAAATGGCTGGAAGGTACGGCACAGCCATTTTATTGTATAACTGAAAACAATAATGTTGAAATGTCACAGTTACACAGAGTACACGTTTTTTTATGAAAGCATATGCCATACTATCCTGGTACTTTATTTTTGACAGAAACTGTCAACAAATGCAATGATAAGCTACAGTCAATTAAGTGAGAAAGAAAGAAAGAAATGTTTTATTTAACAACGCACTCATCACATTTTATTTACGATTATATGGCATCAGACATATGGTTAAGGACCACATGGATATTGAGAGAGGAAACTTCATGGGCTACTCTTTTCAATAAGCAGCAAGGGATCTTTTACATGCACCATCCCACGGCATTTGATATACCAATCGTGGTGCACTGGCTGGAACGAAAGTGCAAAAGAAGTCACACGTTTGTATTACCTTTGGGGCAGTGGTCATCCTAAAGTGTTGGGTGGGTGTCATTTGTCCAGACAGTTGTTAATCTCTGTGGTGTAATAATAATTAAAAAAAGGGGCCAAGATCACAGATAACTGAAGTAGGTTTGACACTTGATTATTCTTGCATGTCAATGTAAATGTCAATACATCGTCATCACCCATTATTTTTATTAGTTTAAACATTGCTAACAACAACCGGAAAGCTTAAAGGATGTAAAATTCACAATCAATATTTACCAAACAGTGATTATTTTGAATGTTGATAATTAAAAAAGTAAAGTTTGTTTTATTTAACAATGCCACTAGATTTTTTATCTTATCATCGGCTATTGGATGTCAAACATATGGTCATTCTGACACTGTTTTTTTTAAAAGAGGCAGGATAGCACAAACCATGGCCTTTGTTGAACCAGTTATGGATCACTGGTCGGTGCAAGTGGTTTACACCTACTCAATGAGCCTTGCAGAGCACTCACTCAGGGTTTGGAGTCGGTATATGGATTAAAATCCCATGCTCGACTGGGATCCAAACCCAGTACCTACCAGCCTGTAGACTGATGGCCTAACCACAATGCCACTGAGGCCGGTACCCCACTATTACGACTGATGGTTTTAACAGTGGAGTTTCACTATACTAACATATTATCACGTCACATGCATAGATATATTACAAAATGGTACATTATACAATGCACATTTTGCTACACAGTCATACAACTTAATGACACCACTAAAGCACATTGATTATTTAATCATTGGCTATTGGATGTCAAACATTTGGTACTTCTGACTTGTAGTCATCACAGGAAACCCGCTACATTTTCCCATTAGCAGCAAGGAATCTTTTATATGCACTTTCTCACAGACTGAAAAGCACATACCACAGCCTTTGACCAGTTGTGGCACACTGGTTGGAATGAGAGAAAAACCCCAAATCAGTTGAATGGATTCACTGAGGTAGTTTGATCCTGTGACTCAAGCACCTCAGGCGAGCACTCAACCGACTGAGTAATTAAATTAATGCAAAATAAAGTATTTTTCACTCACTCCCAAAATTCTTCACTAGCACTCATTGCTTTCTCTGCAAGTCGTGACATGTTGGGTGATAGAGTTGTGTCGACAGTGTAGGACATGGCGTTGGTCATGTTGGTCATCAGGGTGACCAGTACACTTGTGTTGGTCGAGTTCCCCTTGACAACATCCACACAATGCTCCGTGTTCCACTCGTTGTTGCAGTTGCTCCATGGCAGCACTGCACGGAATGACATGACGAGGTAGTACAGAGCCCACGCGATGATCACGTTGTAGTAGATGCACACGATCGATGACACAATCACCATGCCGATGCCCACACCTAGTAAAATGGAAAAATGGAAAAATGGACAAAAGCAGGGCTAGCTGTGGCAATCACCAAATTCGCTATATTTTATTTTTATTTTGCAAAAAAAATTACATGTAATAATAGACATTTTGTTACAGAATATATTGAGTGCAAAATGGTCTTCTCACCCAGAGCTATAGCCCAGGGGCCTACTTCACAAAGCTCTCTTAGGTTCTGTTAGACAAAAAAGCATCCTCTTTTCAAGTCTTTTAGCATTGCAATGCGAGATCGCAATGTTGTGAGAGTTTAGTGTATTTAGGCACCTGGACAACAGGAAGAAACCTGACAGCACCCCCTTTCAATAATGTTCCAGTTAAATATGTAGATGCTGACGGGTTTCTTTCTGTAGTGTGTGTATTAGTGGTTAATATGTGAAATATTTTTATATCAACAAACTTAAAATTGGTCAATGTAAAGTTATTTAGCATCAAATTAAAAAAATTGTAGTATTAGAGTGGGAATCTTTGCCTACCGTGTGGTAAGCAGCTATTCTGTGTTTTCGCTATACAGTTATCTCTGGCAGCAGAAAGTGATCATACCCATCTAAATATACATCTAGCTCTTGAACAGCAGAATACTCTGGTTATAACCAAAACAAATATAGAGAATAGGGCAAACAAAAAGTACATTTTCATTTTAGAGTGGGAGGGGTTGGCACAGGTCCCCCTGACCCCAGGTTCCTATATATTATTCCATTTAACTGTTTCATGATTCAACCAGTCGAAACAACACTAGCTTAAAGCCTGCCATACCCTAATCTGAATAACAAAACCATTAACACATTCATTGTCATATCTTTGAACAAGGTAAAATGTGAAGGACTTTTTAACCTGGTCGTTACTGCTTCAACAACACACATGGAATGCCAGTTTATGATTAAAAGATCAATAAAAAGTGGCATTGGATATTTCCAATACAGAGCAGACTATAAGATCCGATTTCACTCATACTGATTTATATATTTATATGCTAACATGGACTGGCCAATGGACTCTTGAATTGACCTGCTCCTTCTGGGCTATGATCATTATGTTAATACATGTATCTGTACATCAAATTACTGTAATTTACCTTTGAACAAAGGACATATCCTCCAGATGGCTATAGGGCTGAGATTGGAGAACTGGCCGTATGAAACTTCCAGAAAGAAGAGAGGTACCCCGCATAATACCAGGAACAGAACGTATGGAATGAAGAACGCTCCTGAAAAGTCAACAAACAATGTATTGCTTCTCCACCAATAAACCACATTATAATAAAATCAAAATAATATTACAGTAAAAAATATTAATGTTTCACGTTTTTTACTCTATCAACTAACTGGCCTCGGTGGCGTCATGGCAGGCCATCGGTCTACAGGCTGGTAGGTACTGGGTTCGGATCCCAGTCGAGGCATGGGATTTTTAATCCAGATACCAACTCCAAACCCTGAGTGAGTGCTCCGCAAGGCTTAATGGGTAGGTGTAAACCACTTGCACCGACCAGTGATCCATAACTGGTTCAACAAAGGCCATGGTTTGTGCTATCCTGCCTGTGGGAAGCACAAATAAAAGATCCCTTGTTGCTTGTCATAAAAGAGTAGCCTATGTGGCGACAGTGGGTTTCCTCTAAAAAACAAAAAAACAAAAACAGTGTCAGAATGACCATATGTTTGACGTCCAATAGCCGATGATAAGATAAAAAATCAATGTGCTCTAACGGCGTCGTTAAATAAAACAAACTTTACTTTACTTTTTACTCTATCAACCATTTGACACGATACTTATATTCACTGAAGGAAGGTTGGGACGTAACCCAGTGGTCAGTCTAGGTTTGATCCCCATCAGTGGACCTATTGGGCTATTTCTTGTTTTAGCCAGTATCAAAGATTGTGGTACATGCTATCCTGTCTGTGGGATGGTGCATATAAAAGATCCCTTGCTTGTAATTGAAAAATGTAGCGGGTTTCCTCTCTAAGATTATATATGTATCTAATGAGTGAAAGTGTTCTAACAGACACAAATGTAGTATTCTATTTCTTACATAATTTTCCTAAACAAAATTTGAATTATCAAATGTTTGACATCCAATAGCCGATAATTAATAAATCAATGTGCTCTAGTGGTATTGTTAAACAAAACAAACTTTTAAAAAAACCTAACATGTGCATCACAGACTAATCAGTTTCAGGTTAACCTATTGAGCTGTGTTTTTTCATTGAATGGTATGGCATTGACGACCTAGTCATCATCTATACAGGGGTGCAGAAAGTACTCACCCAATCGCAAATTTTAATGTATATTATAATATTATTAATAATATGTTATTCTAAAGACTGGCGGACTAGTAGAAATTATTGTGGGCTAGTAAATTTTAGTTGGTTCTGGTCCGGCGGGCTAGTGAAATATGTTCCATTTCTGCACCCCTGTCTATGAGCAACCAGTCATATGTCTTTAAATTGTCAATGCACATATGTGTGTTATTAGTATGTGTTATCAAAGATTAATGCATGATGTTCTCACTAATGGGTGTATTAGAAATCATTCTTTTATTCCTATATGTGAGAAATGAAGTAGGTAGAGTGGTGACATTGTTCGTCACATATGTACATATGTATGTATCTATGGGCACAACACTATATCATTAATACCATACATGTGTTGTTTATTGGAATTGTATTAGGCCACTTGCAGTACTTTATTGGGATGCATATCCACTCATTCATTTCAACTTATTTTCGTGCTTATATCCAATTAAGGTTCAAACATGCTGTCCTGGGCACACACCTCAGCTATCTGGGCTGTCTGTCCAGGAGAGTGGGTTAGTTGTTAGTTGGTTAGTGGTTAATGAGAGAGAAGAGGGTGTAGTGGCCTTACACCTACCCACTGAGCCATTGAGAACTCGCTCTGGGTTGGAGCCGGTACCGGACTGTGAACTCTGTACCTACTAACCTGTAGTCCGATGGCTTAACCACGACACCATCGAGGCCGGTGCATATCCCCTGAACCCAAGCTATGAATCCACTACTGTTAAAACAACCTCTAATAATAAAATAAAAAACATTAAAAAAAAATTCCTTCCAATCTTCTTTCTTCACACTGGTAAAGACAAACCGGCCTCGGTGGTATCGTGGTTAGGCCACCGGTCAACAGGCTGGTAGGTACTGGGTTCGGATCCCAGTCAAGGCATGGGATTTTTAATCCAGATACCGACCCCAAACCCTGAGTGAGTGTTCCGCAAGGCTCAATGGGTAGGTGTAAACCACTTGTACCGACCAGTGATCCATAACTGGTTCAACAAAGGCCAAAGACCATGGTTTGTGCTATCCTGCCTGTGGGAAGTGCAAATAAAAGATCCCTTGCTGCTAATCGGAAAGAGTAGCCCATGAAGTGGCGACAGCGGGTTTCCTCTCAAAATCTGTGTGGTCCTTAACCATATGTCTGACACCATATAACTGTAAATAAAATGTGTTGAGTGCGTCGTTAAATAAAACATTTCTTTCTTTCTGGTAAAGACAAATTAATACAATAAGGATTTGAAAGGAATGTTTGTTTAATTATTTCAAATACTGTCTTAAAAATAATAATAATTTGCATTTAATTTGTACTGAAGCGGTGGGTTTTTTTTAATGAACCAACTAAATGAATGAATGTTTAATGACAGCTCAAAAATATACATCGGCTATTGGGTGTCAACAAAGGTAAATATCTAGTCATCATAATCTTTGTTATCATTATCTTGGATGTGCGATCTGTCTGTTGGTGAATCCTTTGGGCTACTTCTAGCTGGAGCCAGTGCTCCACATCTGATGTAACAAAGGCCATGGTATGTACTATCCTTGCTATGCTTGTGTTGCTAAAGAAAAAAATTCTTCCTCTGTGATAAAGTACCTTTAATAGATGGGATGGGAACTCTATTTACGTGCCCATATCCACAGAGGTTCAGGCACGCCCACCTCGGATTTAGCCTCTGACTTCGCCAGTGACCAATTCCGGGGCAGGAGGGCATACCTTTAATAACGGGCAACGGGCAACTCTATTAACGTGCCCCTATCCACAAGGGTTCAGGCACGCCCGCCCCGGATATGGCCTCTGACTTCGCCAGTGACCACCTCCGGGGGGGGGGGGGGGGGGGGGGGAGGGAGAAGGAGGAAATGTAGGGGATAATTTAGAAATGTGGTATGACCACTTAAAAAAAAGAAAAAGGAAAACACTTCGGGAGCTACCATTACCTTATATCTTATATTATAAATTAATAATAGTCGCACCAAACTATATCATACTATTCTTTTAATATATAAATTAGTAGGTGCATAGTAAAATACTTTTTCAATCGGGCGGTTCAAAATAAATATATTATACAATCAATCTAATAAATTAATTTAATTTACATTAATTAATCAACTTAGGCCCTAGAGGATCAAGGATTCGTAAAGGGGGGAGCCTCGCGCCCCAGTCGATCTGGCGCTCCAACAAGCGGGTGGCCCATTCCGGTTAGTCCGGATTTCCATGGGGGGGCGTTCCGGGGGGGGGGGGGGGGGGGGGGGGAGGCCTCCTACCAGGCATCCCTACCGGCCCAAACCACCAATGCCCTAACGCACCCAACCACGGCGTCTCCACCCCCCCATCCCACCCCACCCCAGGTTATTCATACAACACAGGTGGGCCATATTTAGAATGATATGAAATGATTTGTGATAATGATTATGAAGAAGCCCGCGAGCCGCCGTCCGGAGTGGTGGTGAAACGTATAAGTAGTTGTTGTTGATGTTGTTGTTGAAGTAGTGGATTGATCCGGTTATTGGGAGGTGTCCTTGCTGTTTTCCTCAAGCATTCGTGAGCCCAACACCCGGGGGGGGGGTGCGTCACCTACACGGATGACAAACGTCATTGCTATATAAACCTCGGTATCACCCAGGAAACCACTCAATCGTTAAGTGGGTGACGCCGGGTAACGGTCAGGTTTCTTTTCTTTTTTTTGTATATACAATAATGACCGATCAAATTAATAACCGTTTAAAACCTATTTAGTTAAAAATGAAAACATATATATTAAAATAATAAAGATCTAAAACTGCTAAGAGGAAGATATAATTACTAACTAATACATTTATTATAACAATTAATTAAAAGTATAATCTATATACCATATAAAATTAAAAACTAAAATACATTCACCCCCAGCCAAAGAATTCGCCAATGGCAGGTGGCACAGACACTGCCAGGTATATGCGCCGCCAAGCCACAGCGAAAACAACAAACACTCACGCAGATGCTCTCACACTAGGTTCACTCAATCGTTTTTGGCCAGTTAAGAGCACGGACCGAATAGCAGACAGTTTTGGGGAGACCGAGCTCCGATTGGTCAGAACCCGATCCCCCTCAGCCAATAGCCCCAACACCCAATAGATATTCATTTAAGTAAAAGGAGCAAAAGAAAAACTATACAAGGGGTGGAAAGATTCCACATTAACTTTAGATGGCAGAAACTATTCAGGAAGGCACGCTCAAGGCGAAGTCCCAAGGCGACACACACCTTTAATAAGAATAAGAGACAGCTTGAGGTCACTTATATTAGCATGTGCTTTATAATGCAATAAGCCTGCACTTTATTATAATCCCCTGTTGTGTACTTAACACTTGGAACACTCTAATAATCTGCTTTTATCTGCTTATTTCTGAAAGCCGTGAACATCAAACTAGGAAAGATCCACTTAACGAAGGTTTTAAAGTACAAGTACTTCAAAACTGTTTTGCATGGGCTTCTGTAGGGGAATACAAGGGGGGGAGGGGTCTCTTGCCCTCTCTGGATCTAGGCTTCAAACACATTTTTGGGACATATATTGGCCAGTCAAAGTATATGTTAAAGGGACATTCCTGAGTTTGCTGCAATGTTTTAAGATGTTATCGACTAATAAAATATTTCTATGATTAAACTTACATATTCAATAGATTTTCTTGTTTAGAATATTAGTGGCTGTATATTAAACATATTTCTGATCGTTCTAATATTTGTACTAGGTTAATTTTCATTTTCTTTCCTAAAAAATATTTTTTCGTACGTACGAAATTATTTGAAGACCAAATCCAGTTTGGGCTTCTTACAAATATTAAGACGACCAGAAACATATTGAATATACAAACATTGATATTCTAAACAAGAAAATATATTTAATATGTAAGTTTAATCGTAGACATATTTTATTAGTCGGAGACATGTTACAATGCAGCAAACTCAGGAATGTCCCTTTAACTTTACATATTTAGAATATTTACCAACATTTTCCATCATGAGATTTACTTGTAAAAAGCAGAAAATTGGATTTTAGATATTTAAATATTTTGTAGGGGTATGCCCTGGAACTCCTTTAGAATTGACAAAAACTTGCTACCAAAGGAGTGAAACGAGAGGCCTGTTTAGAAGGGTGAGCGATTGCTGCTACTCACGTGACTGGGTTTATAAATCCTAGGGGCCTAATTCACAAAGGTCTCTTAGGCTCTGCTAGACAACAAAGCATCCTCTTTGTAAGTCTTTTAACACTGCACCGGCCTCGGTGGCGTCGTGGCAGGCCATCGGTCTACAGGCTGGTAGGTACTGGGTTCGGATCCCAGTCGAGGCATGGAATTTTTAATCCAGATACCGACTCCAAACCCTGAGTGAGTGCTCCGCAAGGCTCAATGGGTAGGTGTAAACCACTTGCACCGACCAGTGATCCATAACTGGTTCAGCAAAGGCCATGGTTTGTGCTATCCTGCCTGTGGGAAGCGCAAATAAAAGATCCCTTGCTGCCTGTCGTAAAAGAGTAGCATATGTGGCGACAGCGGGTTTCCTCTAAAAAAAAATCTGTGTGGTCCTTAACCATATGTCTGACGCCATATAACCGTAAATAAAATGTGTTGAGTGCGTCGTTAAATAAAACACTTCTTTCTTTCTTCTTTTTAACACTGCACTGCGAGATCGCAAAGTTGCGAGAGTTTAGTGAATTAGGCCCCTGATATGATAAAAGATGATGGTACCAGTCAAATTGTTCACCTAAGCATGCCACCGAATTCTTCTAAATGTTTTAATATAAAGTCCTACATAGTAATTTGATTGTTACCTATTAATATTCATGATATTGCCTACACATTCTTGACCATGCTTATACTTTATTATGTGGCAATATGTCTTGCCCCTTAACCACCTGGCAAAATTACCGTGGTCGCCCCTCTTTTGATTTAACCAGATCTGAATTTTGTAAGATAAACAGATAAGCTTTCGACAGTCCCGACAAAAACAACATGATTTACGACCGAACGTGACCTAACAAACATTACATAATAGGGCAACCTGTCCGTGTATAACATGGGGACAGATAAGATACGGGCCAGAAATGGAATTCTAATGCTAAGATCTCGAGTGCGGGACAGTCAGATACAAATCATGAAAAAGTTGCAGCGATTCCTTGTATAGTTTGTATACGTATCGCGCAATGCGCATTCGCCACTCCTAGGTGAGTAGCCTTCGCTGCATGCGAATATCACGCAATACGCAAATTATGATCTCATGTTTGCGACTAAGTGACCGTAACTTAAATACATCAACACGTATGCAGCTTGTGGGTTTTTTTTCTCGATAAATCGATCAAATCATATTTAGCAGAGCTTCTAGGTGAATAGGCCTATGCTGCATATGAATATCACGCAATGGCAAAATTAGGATAATTTACGGGATCGTAAGCTATATTCACACGCATGGATATTGTGTCTGCATCAAATTGATCAAATCATATTTTGCAGATGTATGACATTTCATGCGGTGTATGGTGCTTTAAAAAAAAAACTAAATACATGTAGCAAATTCCACCGTTCGCCGCAATGGCAAATTCTGTTGGTGAATGCATAATTTAAAATAGTTCGAGCTTTCAGATCTAAATCATATCATGCATTATTTTTTAATCTGGTTCCATATAAAAGCTGATCAAAGTCTTATATGAATAAAACGAATCCCGCTTGAGTTTATGCGCCTCTGTGTCATGGGAAAGACCCGCTCCCCATTCCTTATTATACGCATCCTGGGTCATTCGTTGGTTATTGCTGAGGGCACCTGTGCCCTGGCTACAGACCTGCCATTGACCTCTTCAACTTGTGGTTCTAATAGTATGGATTTAGCGGCAACATAATCTGCCCGATTACTAGAATCCACATTTTTTTTTTTACAGTGTGCTTCTGTCATGAATGGGCACGTAGATTTCACACACACGATGGAGTGTTTGTTTGCATAATTAACTGACATATAGTCGAGAATGAAGTTCAGACTTTGGACTTGTTTTGCTATATGTCTATATTTAAAGATAACACAAATAATAAATTGAATCCAGACACACAGACCAGGCCTTGGCCTAACTTAAAAAAAGAAAAAAGAAAAAGAAGTTCAGTGGTAGCCTGCCGATGTAAATTTTGGTAGCCAAAAACACTTTCAAATTTCAAGATTAAGGTCGAGCCCTGCAGACACGATACATCAATGGAAATATAAACACACAAACAAACGCACGTATACATGCGCATGTACACATACACACACAAACACGCACACATGGAAGCACGTGCACACATACACAAACACGCATATACACTTGCGAGCACATATACATACAGAAAAGGAACGAAAAGATTGTCATAAATAGCACCGTATAACATAGCTACGTACATCTCTCTCTCTCTCAAAAGTAAATAAACTTGTCCAACCAGTGTACCATAACTGGTCAAAGGCCTATGTGCTTTCTTGTCCGTGGGAAAGCGCATATAAAAGATCCCTTGCTACTAATGACAAAATGTAGTGGGTTTCCTCTGGTGACTATCTGTTAGAATTACCAAATGTTTGACAATAGCCGATGATTAATAAATCAATGTGCTCTAGCGGTGTCGTTAAATAAAACAAACTTTAAATAAACTTGACATTTTTATAGTCTACATACACTGGTACGGGAAACGTATTTTGTCAATATAATTAAAATTAGCTCCACTATTACATGTGGATCTAACAGCAGCCCGTTGGAGCTCATGTCCAGTTGACCTTTCATTCGATCTTACTTGCAAAATCATGCCAGTTTTTTAAAATAAATTTGAAAACATTCGGGATTAAACTAAAGTTTGTTTTATTTAACGACGCAACTAGAGCACATTGATTTTTAATCTTATCATCGGCTATTGGACGTCAAACATATGGTCATTCTGACACTGTTTTTAGAGGAAACCCGCTGTCGCCACATAGGCTACTCTTCTTTACGACAGGCAGCAAGGGATCTTTTATTTGCGCTTCCCACAGGCAGGATAGCACAAACCATGGCCTTTGTTGAACCAGTTATGGATCACTGGTCGGTGCAAGTGGTTTACACCTACCCATTGAGCCTTGCGGAGCACTCACTCAGGGTTTGGAGTCGGTATCTGGATTAAAAATCCCATGCCTCGACTGGGATCCGAACCCAGTACCTACCAGCCTGTAGACCGATGGCCTGCCACGACGCCACCGAGGCCGGTTCATTCGGGATTATGCCGAGGGTATACGAAATGATTCGGATGAATTACGAAGTATGCCGGAAACTAATTTCAATATAAAATTTTATATAAAATTCGTTTCAAGACGAAAAAAAAAAAAGAAGAAGAAAAAAAGTGATGGTATAGCTATAAAACCTGTTTATACTAGTATACAATCCAGAGTTTATTACTGCACTGTTACCCCTGTTTTTTCAATGTTGAAATAGACCAACAAATTCGCCTACTGCATAAATAGTCTCGCCCGATATTTTTAGAATTTGTATGCTCCCGAATAACGTTATAAAAGGCGGAGTGTAATTGGTCGATATTTAAATTATTTATAGATGAAATGTCATCTGAACATGGGAGTCCACGCAATGCTGTTAGATCTACTGGTGAGACCAGTAGAGCTAATTTTAATCAGATTGCGTATTTTGTCTTACAAAATTAATATATTTTTCAACATCTATATATTTGTTTATCCGAGGCATGGTTGGAATCACGTGGGAAAACTGCTCTTGGTGATTCAAACATTCCCACTGCGAGTTCATTCGCGTGTTCGTCAAAACTGGCTTCAGATCCAAGTTTAATGTATACAGGACCTAGGACCTAGGTACATACGCATATCAATAGTTAAACGCATACACAAACGCAAGGTTGTATAAGCCATGCATCCATTTGTATATGATCCGTGGTCCGTGCCCGTATCCACATCATTGTACTGCTCTCGGACGGAAGAGTACTAGTCATCGGGCTAATAAAGAACACGATACAAAACACCCAGACCATTTAGGCGTATCATAAAATATTGTTTGTTTCCGGTTACCCGACCGACCCTAATTTGAACCTGCCGACCCTAAAACTTTTTTTGTATATCCAAAAATGTTTTTTTTAATATAACAACGATTTCCACGAAAACATTCCAAAACTATCACAAGCACTAATTTGGTGTCATTTAGGGGATAACCCTACTGTGTTTTCCGATTTGCGGACGTATATCGGTGGTTTTACTGTCGCAAATTTAGTTTTATTGGCGACCCGTTAGCCACGAAATGTTTTCTTCTAACAATTGATTGATGGAGTTACTTCCCTTCAAATTGAAGTTCGGTAACTTTCGTGAGATATCGGGCGAAGAGTCGGAAAATTATTTTCACGAATATATGCGATCTTTTCCGATTTACTCTACATCTAGCGTAGCGAGGTGTTCCAATTAATAATAATAATAATAATAATAATAATAATAATAATAATAATAACTGTATTTAATGATTTACTCCAGCGACAAACTTGCCTTGTAGAAATTTAGTGACCTTCTGATAAACTAGGGGAGGGAATGTTTACCGATACTGATGGAGTTTACTGCCAAATCAAATGATTAAATATGTCAGTAAGATCTCGATGCGTTTCGTTATTTTTTGTAAGTGGTCACTGGGAACTTCGCGGGTTTCCTCTAAAAACAGTGTCAGAATGACCATGAGTTTGACGTCCAATAGCCGATGATATTAAAGATAAAAATCAATGTGCTCTAGTGGCGTCGTTAAATAAAACAAACTTTACTTTTCAACGTTCGTTTGAGCATCCTGAGCATTTGTACAGCATTTCTATTCATTGGACCAATTGATTGCTTCAAACCAATTGCGTACTTTAATACTGGATGCATACAGAATAAAACTAACATTGCAAATTATAAAATTGGTAAGTCTACCATTTCTTAGATACACTAGGAAAGATAATATTCATAAAAAAAATTAAAAATGTTATTGTTGGACAGATAAATATAGAACCCTTCTTGTCAGTTTTCATTAAAAGAAATTGTTATAACTTATTTACTGGTTTCTATCCAATTAAGGTTCAACCAAGTCTGTGCTGGACCAGTACAGAAGTTCAGTGTTAGTATGAGAGTAAACCTGCCTATTATTAAACAGCAAGGGGTCTTTTGTATATACTCTCCCACAGATAAGTTAGCACCAAGTTGCCCTCAAAATCAAAATGCCTTGCCTTTTATAAATTTATAAGTTGCCCATGTAAAAAGAAGCCTTTAAACACACCTATGTGGATAGTACTACATATTTCCTTTTTTTAATTAAGTTATGAAATAGATATAGAAAATAAAATGGCCAAAAGGTTTTTGTCCTTTTGAAAATTGTATAATGGAAAAAACCCACCTTATATTTAAAACTGCACATAAAATATGCCCCCAAAACGTCACTTTACCATGCCTTACTTCATTTCTAGGGAAAACACTGTGATGAATGGTATTGTTGGTTTGCATAATGCATTTCTATACATGCAGATGTTATTTTGGATACCGGTAGACAACACCTTTATTTAATATCCATAAATAAAATTATTTTCCAAAATAAAATATTTTTCCTACCTACCTACCTACCCTATATTTTTCCAGCATGTAATAAGAAACAAGTAAATTTTTTTTTCGGCCTTATTGGTCAGGATGGCGGGTGTCCGCGAACAATTTGACTGGTGCCATCGTCTTCTATCATAACACATTAATCTCTCGTTAGGCGCAAAAACCAGTCTAGAGAGCGACTGCGATAGCTTGCCCTCCTAAACATGCCTGAGTTCCACATTCGTGTCCGCGAGGAATCATTCTGTGAGTGATTTTCCACGGACATTGAACCTATTTTTGGAGATAACATGTTGCCTTACTGTGCAGGAAATTGTGGGGGTCTAAATACTGACAATGCATAACAGGCAGCATTACCATTGGGTCATAACTAAAAGGTCATGAAGCAATTGTAATACCATAATAAACAAAATGAAACGATGCGTATTTAGTTCAGACATGTCCTTTTAGTCTAGTTCAGTAAGAAACTGCATTACTATTATTTGCATCGTAACCCTTTATTCTAAGTTAGATTTACGGGCCTACCATTTATGCATGTTACCGCTTTACATATTTCTTTTGTTTTAATACGTCCTCATAAGTGGTTTTGTTAGGCTGTGGAACACAAACTTAAATAACGAGCTGTAACCATATCCATTACAGTTATTCACGGTCAGACGTATGACTTGCATCAAACCTCAGGCACCAACCAAGCATTCATTGATTAGGAAGATCCTGATTGTGAATATAACTGTATTAATAATTAGATACGTGTAATGATGCCATAACCGCCTTACCATCACACAGAGGCGCTCGCCTGATGCGGTGGCCCATTGGGCTATTTTTCATTCCAGTCAGTGCACCACGACTGGTATATCAAAGGCCGTGGTTTGTGCTATCCTGTCTGTGGGGGTGGTGCACATAAAATATCCACTGCTACTAATGAAAAAAAAAGATTTCCTCTCAAAGACTAAATATCAAAATTACCAAATGTTTGACACCCAATAGCTGATGATTAATAAATCAATGTGCTCTAGTGGTGTCGTTAAACAAAACGAACAAACTTTCTTCTTTTTTTATATGCCGTTTAACATTCAATAGCCGATGATTAATAAATCAATGTGATCCAGTGGTGTTGTTAAACAAACTAAAAACTTATTTATTATATGTCAGAATTACCAAATGTTTGACATCTAATAGCCGATGATTAATAAATCAATGTATATTTTCAGTGGTGTCGTTCTGTAGCAGAGGTAGGGGGAACGCCAGATGTTGCCGAACATACAGGTTATTTATTACGGTCTTGTCATCTGGTTGACTCGATTACCATAAACGTGTTGACATCCTAACATAGGCGCCGATGATTAATAAATCGTATTAGTCCCAAACAAAATCTACAGCTTTATATTTTAACTTTACCACTTAGAATTGTCTAAAAAATGCTTTCTGTAGATACCAGAGGTAGGGGAATCGCCACCCATGTTGCCGAGCCCGACTGATACATACTCCAATACGGTGAAGATCTGAAATCAGCCAGCTTCCCCGTCCAGGAGCCGCGTTTTCTGACGAGATCTTCGTTCCTTTCTGTGCACCCAAACGGCCTGTAACTCGAGGTGCTGCGCTGAACTACTCGGACTTTAAACGTTTACAGTGTCCGTGCAAAATCAAGTCGAAAAAAGGAATGTCTGTTAAGTCCGACATTTTTCTCTTATTTTAAACTATGACAATTTGGCGCTCCAAAACATTAATCACGAAGAGAAGTCAAGTGTAGTTAAGGCTTGCAAAGGAATTCTAGTACGTTTTTTAGTGCTAAAGAAAATTCTCTATTTTCATCTTAACGAGGTCGGACAACAATCAAATATTATGGGCACAAACTATTTATCACTTAGAATTATCTAAAAATTTTCGCCACAATCCGTGCAGTTACTTTTGTTTTAAATGGCATGATCATGATAAAACTTACATAGGCTATATGGGTAAGAGAATTTTTTTTTCTTCTTTTTACCTATTTTTTGTGTGTGTACCAGTGATTAAAAACATGGGTCATGGTACCAAAATTAACGTATTATACAGAATACCATAAAGTGTACCATAAGGAGACGGACTTCAGGCATCTATTGAATTTCAGTGTTCTGAAAGAAAAACCCCAAAAATATTGCCCCCTAACACAAAAATTGGAGAAAAAACCCCACCTTCATAATTCTTTAACTAGTTTTCAAATTGATATAATCTTTGGCAAGAAGCTGCTTGAAAAGACCATCGCTTGCATGCTACCCATTGGTCGTGTATAATCTGAGAACGTCGTCTTCTTATTGTGGTATGTGCTACAACTTATTTATTATGTCGAGCAGATTGTTCTCTAAATTGCACACATTAAAATACTTCTTTTTTAAAAATTATTATTATTTCCAAAACAATTTTTCTTTTCTTCTTACGGCAAATTAAACTGAAATTATTTACAAAAAGAAAAAACTCAATGTCCATGGAGGACGGGAAGAAATATAGACTAAGAACCGATATGGTTTTAAAATTCAGTTCATTTCAGATAAATTTATTGCATCAATACACCCCATGGTTACATCTACAACAGGGTTTGATCTTAACGGTCGCCCGATCGCCCCTGGCGACTGAAAATACCGACGGGCAAGTCAAACTCCTGTCCCAGGTTGCCCGCCTGGCAACAAAAATATTTATTGACAGTCACAATGGAATAACTAATGTTAAGATACAATGTATAAGAAAATAATTTTATATACACAGTCCGGGCAATACAGGGGCGTTGCAAGCGGTACGGCCATGGTCGTACCACTTTTTGGGTCAGGAACGTTTTTTTCTTTTCCTATGGCGCTCGCATACTATATAATGGGGTCAAATATAACTGACCCGTGAACAATTTTTGGAGACCAATTTTTGAGGGTGGTTTTGAAGTCATTCAGACCTTTAGAAAAATTTAGACCCATGTACCTCGTGAAATTTCTGGCTAACTTCACCAGGGAGCCAAATATATGATGGCTGCCGGCGGCAATACTGGAAATCGCCATAACTCTCTTAATATGTAAGTTAGATTCACGAATAAGGTATATTTATTCCCATTATACTGAGGGTGCCTATTCTTCTGGAAGGGTTATTTTTGCAGTCATCTTCACATTCAAATCCAAGATGGCCGCTGTCCACCATATTGATAATTAAAAAAAAAACCGGAACTCTTAAAATATTTGGGCTAAAGCATAAAAAAATATCTATCTGCACAAAAATAGAGGATGTACACTATTTAGGTGAATTAATGTATGCATTTACAGATAATCTTGTTCTTCAAATCCAAAATGGCCGTTGTTCATCGTATTTAAAATAAGAACATGCTAGAATCCTTAAACTAATAGGGTTAGACAACGGAATAGCAAAGCTGAAAAAAAAGTGAAGTAACTAACTGTGTTATCAGAGAGAGTCGCTATTTGATGGGAGCTTCATTGTTCATTTGCCCTTCTGTTTATATCACATTTTAGCCAGGGCTTCTATAAGATTTGAGCACTTCATGTCACCATACACATATGTTTTTTTTAGGGCATTTATTAATTTAGTGGAGACAGAATGTGATAATCCAAAGTGAGGCATGATAGCTCCAGCTTCCATACAGTCACACTGCACCTGTCAAATGTAGACCTCTTACCCCGACCCTATAGACCATAGAGTTACTATCGTATTCAGTCATGTTGTGTTTTAATGAATAAGATGGTCGCCTATCTTTTGACCAAGGCGTTCAAAACTCTTGTATGCTTGTTTAATAACAAACTGAAAATTCAGCAGCTGTTGAAGACATCACTCATCAAACGTGCCTTGGACAATGGACATCGTGTTCTCTAATTCTCCTGGTATACACATTTTCTGACAGTAGAGGACGTCCCATCACTGCAACATGTCATCAGGCTGAAGTAGATATATCCTTATCACTATTCCGCACCAATGATGTCAATTTTACATCCACACTACTCATATGCCAACGAATGATCAGACAGCTCATTCCTGTATGTTCTATATCTAGAGGAAAGGTCCAAACATATGGAGGTCACTTTGTAAGAAAATAATGAACCCAGCTGTCATCATCACCGCTTGATTGGATCTTACAGTAACTGTCGTATTTCTAGTCACGGTAAATGGGCTATATATGAGAAATGTACTAGTAAACTATTAAAGAAGCTTGAGCTCTCCTAGATCATTACTATCTCCATTGAAACCATGAAAGCCCTCGTCATGAACTTTGTGTATTGTAACATGGGTAGCCCAAACCTTTCAGAAACATGGGATAAAAGTTGGACTAACAAAATCAGACTGATCTTTTGTACAAAACTAATTAAGCACCAGTCGCCTAGCCTTCATCTATTTCTGCCATTCCTTGTTTCACATACTTCTTTTCTGTTGGTCTTAGTTGAATCTAGCACTCCAATGAACATTCAGTACACACACCGCTCAACATCAGCATCTGATCTGTTCAGTTGTGTGAAATAGACTAGGTTTCAGCTATAACCTATATTCACTGAATTTACAGTTCTAATGGACATAACACTATTTCGAAATATATTGTGCTTTCCAAATTGGCATCAGATTGTAAAAAGGACCCATAAAAAGGTTGTGAATGCGTTTAGTGGAAATAGACACCTCATTTATTATTCTATCTCATTTAGTTCAAGGGTTCCAGCATTTTTGCATTTTAAATATGATGAACAACGGCCGTCTTGGATTTGAAGATCAAGATGATATCAAATTTTAAATATTATATCACCAATAGATTGTTGCATCGACCTTTTAGTATGAAAACACTATTCACTTATGATCTATATCTATATTTCAAGAGCTCTAACATTTTCTAATTATCAATGTAGTCAACAACGGCCATCTTGGACTTCAGTGTCAGGATGCTATCAAATTAAAAAATAACCCTACCAGAAGATTTTTTGTAATGGGAATAGACACCTTATTCGTGATTGTAACTTCTATATTAAGTGAGATATGGCGATTTTCGACTTCCAGTATGGCCGCCGGCGGCCATCATTGATTTGGCCTTCTGGTGGAGTTAGCCGGAACTTTCACGAGGTACATGAGGGCTAATTTTTTTCTAAAGGTCCCAAAGATTTGAAATCCACCCTCAAACTTTGGTCCCCGCAAAATGGTCACGGAGCAGCAAAATATGACCCCACTAATAGATCTCATCATATACATTGCCTTCATGGCCATACCAACTTTTAATTGCTTCCGACGCTCCTGAGGTAGAAGGAATGATTGTAATCTGCATGGCTAACTATGTTTTAAGTGAATGGTATTTTATTCTATTGACTGACACTAAAATATTGTTCTATGTCCAAAATAAATGTTTTCTCATAGTATATGCTGTTTGGATATTGATAAATGTATTTAGTTTACAATTTGAAAAAGTTCAAGTCGGGCAAGTGAAAAACCCCAAAGACAAGTGAACATTTTTCTTAAGCGCGAACACTGTCATATTAGCATTAACGCCAAACAGTTATACAGTGTTGCAAACGAATCGCCAAGCATTTTAGTTACAACTAATATTTTGGGTAGAATAATGAAAATACATAGTGAAAAGTGTTCAGGCCAGCCAATTTTCCCCGAATTTCTCTATTGTTTTTGCCCGAATTTGAGGATTTTCTCCAAGATTGGGGGGGGGGGGGGGGGGGGGGGGGGGGCAGTTGCCCACCCTGCCCCCTGTCTCTTACGCTTATGACGACAGTTGCTACCCACCCCCACCCCAATCTCGTGCGCTTATGTAGTTACTAAAAATTTGACATCCAGTAGCCGATGTTTAATTAATCAATGTGTTCTATCTTATAGTTTAATAAAACAAACTTTAACCTAGTGCGTGTGTACAGAACGTGGGCCAGTGTCAAAGTGCTCGCCTGATCCCCGATCCACTCAGGGTCGAATTCCATCGGCGGGCTAATTGAGCTATTTCTCGTTCCAGCCAGTGCTCCACAACTGACGTAACAAAGGCCGTGGTATGTACTATCCTGTCTGTGAACCAGTGGCCTTGGCGGCGTAGTAACCAGCCATAGGTTTAAAAACTAGGTTCGCATCCCAGCAGCGGAGTTTTAGCGCCACTACAGCAACTTCTCTAATGAATATCTCGGGGCGAGATGTAACCCAGTGGTAAAGCGCTCGCTTGATGCGCCATCGGTTTGGGATCGATTCCCGTCGGTGGGCCCATTGGGCTATTTCTCGTTCCAGCCAGTGCACCACGACTGGTGTATCAAAGGCCGTGGTGTGTGCTATCCTGTCTGTGGAATGGTGCATGTCACGGGGATTCTACAATACCCGTAACTGAATAAAACACGATTATCCAAATATCTCTCCTAACTGTATATCTATTAGATCTCTCTGTAACAGGCAGTTATATACCCGCGTTGGCTCGTCTAGGTATGATCAGAGATACGATCTTATATAAAGTATATATTATTATAGCACGTTTAGTTCACTAGAAAACACAACAAAACACAATACACTTTGGAATCTGTATTAACCTACACTGACAAATGTACTGCCGCAGTAGTTAATTAATAACAACAATAATAACAACCCAGAACTGATCACTTAATTAGTTAATCTCTAGGTGTCTAGTTTACACAATATGCTAATCACTTCACCGTGACACAACACCCACACGTGTGATAATTGAGAAACGCTAACACACACACGTGTGATAATGGAGAAACGCTTCCAGGGGAACTTAATTAATAAAGGAATTACAACACTATTCCTAACTGGTTAATTTTTAATTAACCCTAACTACTCATTCAATAACCTTGTAATACAGAATTAATACTGGTACCTATCACAATAAAGACAATAACCTACAGTTTACCTAGGTCCTCTAGGATGACTGGCTAAGCTTTATATTACCAAATACTCGTATAATGTTAGAACAAAAAGTCTACGATTTACTTCGTCAGATGACCGAAGACACTGTCTAAAGAATATTGGTATAATACAGTATTAAAATATTTAAAGTCACATCAATCACATCAAGGTTATACAACAGAGCAGAAATAATATATTTACCAAAGTCCAAACGGACTAACGTTCCCTGGGAGCCGTCCTTTTTGCTTCTCTCGATAACTCTAAAACACTAGCTATTTATTATAAACTCGAATATCGCCTGGGGGTACATCGCGGCACCGAATCTTATCATGTGAGTTTCCACCACGACCAGATCCGGTATATTTTCTCTGATCGTCAGACTGGCTGTCGCCATTCCGCGAGCAATCCCCTGGCCATAAACAGCACTACCGGAGATATTACGTAACTACTAGCCACATGGCCTCCACACCTGCTCTGGGTGTGTATTAGGCGTACAGCTCGATGACCGTCGCGCAAAGGTATCACGTAACAAGTTGCCCAGCTGGGCTTAAGTGCAATTTGGAACTGCACACGGCCTCTAAAACAATTAGTATCGCCACAGGCGAAAAGAAATTAAGAGCATGTACCGTCAGTGCATATGAAAGATCCCTTGTTACTAATGGAAAAATGTAGCGGGTTTTTTTCTCTAAGACTATATGTCAAAATTTACGAATGTTTGACATCCAATAGGCGATGATTAATAAATTAATGTGCTCTTGTAGTGTCGTTAAACAAAACAAACTTTTCTAACGATTATCGCTGTCCTGGCGACACATCCCAGATAGTGAGATATGTACCCAAAACTGCGTGCTTGAATCTTAACTGGATTTAATCATGATAATTAAATTAATTACTTAGCCATTTGGTTAATGAAAGGAAGGAAATTTTTATTTAACGACGCACTCAACACATTTTATTCACGGTTATATGACGTCAGACATATGGTTAAGGACCACACAGATATAGAGAGAGGAAACCCGTTGGTTAGTGGAAGTTATTTGACAATATTTTTAAATATTATTAGAAACATAGCCAACGTTTGAATATAAATGAAATTAGTAATACAATCCGAAAAGAAGGAATAAACATATGAGGTTACCTGTAATTGCAAGCGACCGATCCCGTCTGATGATATCACCTGTTTCAGGCACAAACCTCAACGTGAATAGAATTGTAAAAACCTAATTACAGAACTGTACCTGAGGCGAGATGAAATGGCTCATCTTTGTTGACACACGGGTCAAGGGCAAAAACGGAATATTTTCCTTCTTCTAAAGGCTTTTTGTTCAGTGATGTAATATATATTTATCCCCCCCCCCCAAGAAACAGAAATACCCAGTTTGTATATGTCTAACTGGCAATGACCTTCTAAAAGAGTCATCTGTGATGTTTTGTTTAACAACACCACTAGAGCACATTGATTTATTAATCATCGGCGATTCCATGTGAAACATTTAGTAATTCTGACATATAGTCTTAGAGAGGAAACCAGTTATAGCACGGGATCCTTTATGTGCACCATCCCACAGACAGGATAGCATATATCACGGCCTTTGATATACCAGTCGTGGTGCACTGGCTAAAACTAGAAATAGCCCACTGACGGAGATCGATCCCAGACTGACCGCGCATCAAGCGAGCGCTCTACCACTGAGTTACGCCCCGCCCCACGAAACAGAAATACCCAATTTGTATAAACCTAACTGGCAGTAAGCCTTCAACAAGAGTCGTCTGTGATAATGTTTTCAATTCAGATATTTATGAAAAAGTCGCGAGTCAACTATGGGCGACCTATCCTACATGTACAACCATCCTACATGTACAACCATCATATTTCAGAACTCCGCCCTTCAGATCCTGGGACGGGAAGATAATTAAAGCGAAATAAAAGAATGGTAGTCAAAGCGGTTTTTTTTTCTCTATCAATAACAACAGTTGCCCTGAGCAAAATATTTCGAGGTTTTTTCCCCTTAAGTTTCTGCTTAAATTAAAGCAGCATCTTGCCCAATGGCAACACGCTCGCTTTATGCGTGGTATATCTGGTACCTTTAGGATTTTGTTTTGTTTTGTTTTGTTTTTCATTGTAAGATTGTAGCCATTGGTTTTCATTAAAGGTCCTAGTTCGGGATCTAGTTCAGTCGGAAGAGTGCTCGGCTGATGTGCTTTGGTCGAAGAATCAAACCCCCTCAGTGGTCCCATTTTCTAATTTCATATTTTACCCCGTCCAAACCAGTGGTCCAAGATTGGTATATCAAAGACCATGATATATGCTATCCTGTATGTTGGAAGTACATATAAAAGAAATGTAGCTGGTTTTCTTGAAAGACTATATGTCACTCAACATTACCAAATATTTGACATCCAATAGACGATGATTAATTAATGTGCTCTAGTGGTGTCACTAAACAAAACAAACGAAAGTATTTTGGATTTAGTGTGTTGTTAGCCACTCTACACCTACAATGGCCCGTAGCAATCGGCAATGTCGAAGAGATTGCAGTGGAGTTTTTAATTCTCCATAGAAATTTGTTTGGCTGTGGACTTCGAATTGTTTCCACAGCATGTTTTTTGCCGTAGACATTTTCTTAAGAAGGGATTCGCCACTATGCCACCGAGGCCGATGCTGTTATAAAATCATGTTGTAGTCAATGTGCCGAACGACATGTTCTTGCTTAGACAGCTATCAGATGACTTGTTTACTTCTTACACTGCGGCGAATCGAGTTTCCAATTACCATATTTTCGACATCTAGAAGCAACCGATTAACTGTTGGTATGTCGTTAACTACCGCTTGTTGCATTCTGTTTTGATTTCCAAATAACTCGGTTACTGGGAGTCAGACTGGAACAAATTAACATGCTGTCAAATATATACACATACGTTTGCAAGGAGCGGGGATCAAGGGTTGACCACCACTCAAATCAATTTAAAAAAATCCGGGTGAGTATGATTCGAAATCTCCTAGAAACTTCACTCGCCAATCCTTACCGCCCCCCCCCCCCCCTCCGCACAGTTTTCTGAACACGCGCCTGATATATTAAATGAGAATATTTAGTTTCACGACACCACTAGAGCACACTGATTTATTAATCACCGGCTATTGGATATGAAACATGAACAGGCAAACACTTGACATCTTTATACGGCCATAAAAAAGCTATTACAGAATGTTTTTTTCAATCACACCGGATGGTTACTTTATACCTGTTGGCTCATCTGCGTATTTTTTCCTATCCATACTTGGTTTCAATAGAACAGAACTGCACTCCGTCCTTTCCATGTCTGTGAGCAATTCTAGAACAGTCCTAACAACAGGGACCGGAAAGCTGGGGGGTGGGGCTTGTGCGCTCTCCCCCCACCCCAACTTGAGGACGAAAATGTACAGTTTTTTTCCTTACATCATACAAAGATAAAAATGTGGCTTGTGCTCCTCCTCTAGATACTCTGCCCCCCCCCCCCCCCCACACACACACACTAGAGGTTGGGCCCTCCCCCAATTTCAGATATCGTTCCTTGGGGTCTAAATTACTTGCCTTCCCCCTGGGAAGGGATGTCACGGAATAAAAAAGAATATTTGATTAACCCTGTAGATATCGTGATAATTGCGAAACGATCTCCAAACACGCTATTGCCAAAATAGGCTACTTTTGCGTGTTAACGGCAAGGTGTCTTTATATCTATTTTCTGGTTAGGCGGGATCACACTTATTGTGGTCATTGACACGTTAGTCGCACTGGTTGAAACCGGAGAGATTTTTAACCACGTCGTAAGCTATTGATTTACAAAAAGGTGTGCCATATGGCAACCCAAAGAGGCTTATATCTGAGGAGGGGGAGGGTTCGGAGGTCAAGCCCCGCATACTCATGTACATTTTTTCGGGGTTTATTTCAATATATCTTCCCAGGGCGCATGACTCGACTTCGCTCACCACTTTCTATCTCACCCCCTGCTAATATAAAATCCCTGCACAAGCACCTGCCAATACACACACACACACACACACACACACACACACACACACACACATATATATATATATATATATATATATATATATATATATATATATATATATATATATACTGGTTGGAAGAGCAGCAAACAAAGAATAAGAAATATTTATTGATACCATGTCCGTATATATTAATTTATAATCATGCATATATATGCACATATATATATATATATATATATATATATATATATATATATATATACATATATATATATATATATATATAAAACATATTATGATTATATTGTAACAGTTGGTCATGATAACACACACACACACACATACACACACACATACACACACACACACACACACACACACACACACACACACACACACACACACACACACACAAAACCAGTAGTCGCTTCAAGTTAAATTCACAGAATATCAGCTACTGGTAATTTATATGCAAATTTTCCATGTGACATACCACGTCTTCTGATATAGCAGTCGTAAAGCACCGATTGAAATGGGGTAGGGGTGGAGGTGGGAAGTGGGGGCAGGATTTAGCTCAGTCGGTTGAGTTCTCGCTTGAAGTGCTTGCGTCACAGGATCGAACCACCTCGATGGATCCATTCAACTCATTGGGGTTTTCTCGTTACAACTAGTGCACCACAGCTGGTCAAGGGCCGTGGTATGTGATTTCCTGTCTGTGGGAAAGTGCATATAAAAGATTCCTTGCTGCTTTAGGAAAAATATAGCGGGTTTCTTCTGTCAGAATTACCCAAATTTGACATCCAATATCCGATGATTAATTAATCAATGTGCATTAGTGGTGTCGTTAAAAAAACACTTTAACTTTTGATTGAAATGGGGGAAAGCTCAATAATTGGTCCGTCGCTGATCGACGAGTATCTGTCCTATAGCTCTTCACATCTTACGCAAACGCTCTACCACTGGGCCATATTTCCTTCCATAATTATCAATGGTTTCGGTTGTTAAAATAAAATGTGATGGCTGAAAGATGAAAATTATCCTAGGCCTATTCTACTATAAGTTGGTTAGGCGGTCAAGAATTCGTAGAATGGATCAGTGGTTAACAGTAGTATGAGGGCCTTCCTGGGGCCATGACCTACTTTCCGTGACCTTGACCTTGGTGTACTTGGCAGGTGTGAGTCATAGTGGTGTGGTCTACTAGGGTGAACGCTCGCCCGTGTCCCTGATCGACTTAGGTTGGTACTGATGTCCTTGGACTGGCCCTGACCGACTTAGGTTGGTACTGATGTCCTTGGACTGGCCCTGACCGATTTGTTTAGCATTGACCGACTTAGAAGGCAGTGACTGGTATACCTGGGCAGGTGTGCGACCTTGGTGTAAGTCATAGCCTTGACGTACTTGGTGTGTGACTCATCGCCTAGCCTTGTCAGGGATGGTGTAAGATCATTAATTGCTACTAATGGGAAAGTGCAGCGGGTTTCCTCTCTAAAACTGTCAGAAGTATGTTTTACATCCAATAGCCGATGATTAATAAATCGAGATGCTCTAGTGGTGTCGTTAACCTACCACGTCTAAGGACTGCCCGACGCGAGGTAGTGTATTTAATTTTAGCGCGCTGAATGATGAATGGTTATCACTGTTTACATCCGGCAAGTGATTGTATCTTGTGTTGTCAGTCTCTAAATAAAATACTCTACGGAACTTCTAGAAGTTAAGTTCTCAAAGTCTGGCAGAAAGACGAAATGATTGAAATAGGTGAAAAAAGGAATTCTCGTTCTACACTATCTGATAGCACATTCACAAGATTATTATGAACTGACCTATTTCGTCGCTTCATCCCGCGAGCACACACACACCCACACATATATATGGTTTAAATGACAAATTTTGCCAATGTCTCGGTAGCTCAGTCGTTAGTGTAGTCGACTTGAGCGTGAAAGGTACGTTGTTCGTATCTCATGTGGTAGAAGTTTTTTTTTCTATTATTATTTTTTAAATTAGTTTATTTATTTATTTGTTTTTATTTTATTTATTTATTTATTTGTTTATTTATTTATTATGTTCAAGCAGAACCCAATACAAGCATCCTCTAATAACCCTGTGTGGACGGGACGTAGCTCAGTGTTCCCTTGATGTGCGGTAGGTCTGGGATCGATCCCCGTCGGTGGGCCCATTGGGCTATATCCAGCCAGTGCTCCACAACTGGACAACGACCGTGGTATGTGCTATCCTGCCTGTGGGAAGCGCAACTAAAAGATCCCTTGCTGCTAATCGGAAGAGTAGCCCATGTAGTGGCGACAGCGGGTTTTCTCTCAAAATCTGTGTGGTCCTTAACCATATGTCCGTATAACCGTAAATAAAATGTGTTGAGTGCGTCGTTAAATAAAACATTTCTTTCTTTCCTCAATCAATATCTGTGTGGTCCTTAACCATATGTCCGTATAACCGTAAATAAAATGTGTTGAGTAAATAAAACATTTCCTTCCTCGTAAAATAAAAATTAATTGAATACAAATATTTATTTTTAGTATTTTGTTTTAGTCATAGGGAAAGAAAGACATATTTGTCTCGAAGAAAGGAATGTTTGTTAAGAAGAAAGGCATATGCGTTAAGGAGAAGAAAGGAATATTTGTTAAGAAGAAGAAAGGGATGTTTGTTAAGGGAAGAAAGGAATGTGTGTGTGTGTGTGTGTGTGTGTGTGTGAAACATCCCCAGCCCCATTGCTTTGAAGAAAGAACGCGTGACTGCAATTCAACCCTCCAACCTAACCTATGATCTTTTAACTGCATTTTAAACACAAGTATTTCCCTAGAGTACAAGCCTTTTTACAGGGCTTTTTAATTACCAAATGGGTAAATACAGTGGTCGATCTAGGATCGATCCCCGTCGGTGGCCCATTAAGCTATAGCCAACCAGTGTATTATGTCTGGTATATCAAAGGTCGTGGTATTTTCTGTCTTGTACACACAGCTCTTGCTACTATAAAGTAGCGGTAGAAATATCCAATCACAAATCTAGTCATAGAATAAAAAAATAAAAAAAACGCAATGGTTTGGTTTTTCATTTTTTTTTTCTTTCTAAATTACAATCACTGGTCTCTCTAGAGACAACTACACATGAAATGGACACACATTGGGTTACATCGAGAGGCCTTAATGGCGACATGCGAATAATATGAGTGTTCATTTCTCTTCATCATCGTCGTCCTCCTCATCGTCGGTATCGTCGTCGTCTTGTTCATCCAAATATTCGCCGATCCATGAACGATACTGATTTAATTTAGAACGAATCTGTGGTCTCACATCTTTATCTGGATTCACAAACTGTAAAATTTTCCTGGTGTTGGGACCTTTGTCAAAGTAATGCATATATGTCAGATAGCGAGAGTACGTGTCTTTAAATAACTTCTATTGCAATGTCTTCATGTTCCTTTCAATGGCATCTTGGGACATGTTTTTTTCTTCGTAGCGTTTCCTCTTGCTTTGGAGATAGTCACGATTGATGTCGAATTCACGTTCCACCATGAGACGAATGCCTTCGTTTTCCAGGTCGGGCGACGGCTCTGCATTTCCCTTTTCGCACGTTTTCACGTGTCGCTGCAAGTCGCTTCCGTCTTTAAAGACTAGACCACACGTATCGCAAGACTGCATCCTCTTGACTTTTTTCAGATAGGGTTCTACCTCATCATCTTCTTCTTCGTCGTCACTTTCGTAGGCGGGTATGCCTGGTAGTTTTCTCTTGAATGCGCCCCTTTGCATAATTTGCAGGTAGAGCTCTTTCTTCGACAGTGGTTGCACGTCTTCGCCGTTACGCTCGTGCTTTTATACCATTCGGACGGCCCCGTCTCTAAACCATGTGGTGGTGGTGGTGGTGGCTGCTGCTGTGGTGGTGGTGGTGGTGGTGGTGGTAGACCTTTAGCATGTTTTTGTTGAAAATGTCTTAACATGGCGTCTCTCCTCGAGAATGTGAAACCACATTCTGAACATGTGCTCTGCATGACGACTCTAAATGAAATGACGATATCTGACCCACATAGTTCCTTTTATAGCTTATTTAGAAATGCTTCTGCAGTTTCGGGGCTTTCCAACCCGTACCACTTTGTTGTTGTTGTTGTTGTTTCCGTTTCAGATCGGCTTTGGCTTGCTCTACCACCTGTTGTGTTTTTTTTTTTTTTTTTTTGGGGAGACCATGACGACTTTGGGTGTCGGGGGCTTGTTCTGTTTCCTCTTTTTCTTTTTTCCACGTGGGATCGTAGAGTTCTAGACATCGATCCACACTGTACATGATCTGACTTTCCCCACCACGTTGAATTTCGAAGTGAGGTTGAAGTTTACCTTGTGCCTGCAGTTTATAGAAACGGGTCCACTTATCCACGTCGGGTACATATAACTTGTACTGGTCTGACATGTTGCTCCTCTGAAAGTTCTACCTCAAATGACGAGTTTTTCCAAAACTATTTTACTTATATACCTTATGACGCATAAAGATATGGTACAGGAATGTTTGAATGTGTGTGATACGTATGACCAGTGTCCCTCCTCCCAAGCACAAATCTCATCGTGCGAGCTCCCAAAAATAATCGTTACCAAAATATTACCCTTTACCAGTGTTACTACCATAGGGACACGTCCAGAGACACACTCATGGACCCAGGACATAAATAAGAAAGCAAAACCTGTTATTCACGGTTTTATTCACAACATACAACATGAAAACATAGCACACAAGTGTCTAAAACATTTAATGTCTCAAGAGGTTGTTCACATAAGGACATCTTGGAGAGAGTCTGTAATGTTCCATTACTGGGTCGTCTGTCTTCTTCCATCGGTAGACGCGAAGTCCGCAACAGTAACAGGTGATGGCATCGTGGTCTCCCGTGTAGTAGAAACCGGCCTTGGCAAGTTCTTTTGGTTTTTGACGTAATTGTATGGGCCACCGAGCATACGTCAGCATCCGGGCATAGAAATGTCTCATTTCGGGACGATGACAGAACACGTAACGTCTCGAATAGCAATCTTCCTCACAGGCAGCATCTGTTTCACAGGCAGCATCTGTTTCACAGGCAGCATCCGTCTGATCTGTGAGTTCATCCACGAGTTCGCCATCTTCAGTTCCAACCCCAATGTCACGTGTAGCATCCGTTTGATCCGTATAATGAATACTCTTCTTCTCCTCATCTTGTTTGGTAGTCACTCTTTTGATCGTATGTCTTTCTGAACATTTGCAGACCAAGACGTCGTCCTCGTCGCTACTGCTGCTGCTACTAACACTGCTCGAATATCCCGATGTCATTTTCTTCGTACCAGAATATCTTCAAACTCCAAAGCAAAAAATAGATCTCGTTCACAGAACGTTCGGCAAGCGAATGACGCTACTAACAAAACACCCCTTTTTATATCTAAATACGAGCCTACATAGGTCAAGACCAGTCGTAAGTAGGCCAAGGACAATAGTCTGGGGAACAGTCCAAGGGCACAACGGAACTAGTCTAAGTAGGTCAGGGCATGACATACCAAGGCCAGACACCTGCCAAGTATGCCAAGGACGGTCCATGACTCACACCAAGGCCAGACACCTGCCAAGTGTGCCAAGGTCGTTCTTTCTTCAAAGCAATGGGTTAGGGATGTTTCACACACACACACACACACACACACACACACACACACACACACACACACACACATTCCTTTCTTCCCTTAACAAACATCCCTTTCTTCTCCTTAACAAATATTCCTTTCTTCTCCTTAACGCATATGCCTTTCTTCTTAACAAACATTCCTTTCTTCGAGACAAATATGTCTTTCTTTCCCTATGACTAAAACAAAATACTAAAAATAAATATTTGTATTCAATTAATTTTTATTTTACGAGGACGGAAATGTTTTATTTACTCAACACATTTTATTTACGGTTATACGGACATATGGTTAAGGACCACACAGATATTGATTGAGGAAAGAAAGAAATGTTTATTTAACGACGCACTCAACACATTTTATTTACGGTTATACGGACATATGGTTAGGACCACACAGATTTTGAGAGAAAACCCGCTGTCGCCACTACATGGGCTACTCTTCCGATTAGCAGCAAGGGATCTTTTAGTTGCGCTTCCCACAGGCAGGATAGCACATACCACGGTCGTTGTCCAGTTGTGGAGCACTGGCTGGATATAGCCCAATGGGCCCACCGACGGGGATCGATCCCAGACCTACCGCACATCAAGGGAACACTGAGCTACGTCCCGTCCACACAGGGTTATTAGAGGATGCTTGTATTGGGTTCTGCTTGAACATAATAAATAAATAAACAAATAAATAAATAAATAAAATAAAAACAAATAAATAAATAAACTAATTTAAAAAATAATAATAGAAAAAAAACTTCTACCACATGAGATACGAACAACGTACCTTTCACGCTCAAGTCGACTAAACTAACGACTGAGCTACCGAGACATTGGCAAAATTTGTCATTTAAACCATATATATGTGTGGGTGTGTGTGTGCTCGCGGGATGAAGCGACGAAATAGGTCAGTTCATAATAATCTTGTGAATGCGCTATCAGATAGTGTAGAACGAGAATTCCTTTTTTCACCTATTTCAATCATTTCGTCTTTCTGCCAGACTTTGAGAACTTAACTTCTAGAAGTTCCGTAGAGTATTTTATTTAGAGACTGACAACACAAGATACCATCACTTGCCGGATGTAAACAGTGATAACCATTCATCATTCAGCGCGCTAAAATTAAATACACTACCTCGCGTCGGGCAGTCCTTAGACGTGGTAGGTTAACGACACCACTAGAGCATCTCGATTTATTAATCATCGGCTATTGGATGTAAAACATACTTCTGACAGTTTTAGAGAGGAAACCCGCTGCACTTTCCCATTAGTAGCAATTAATGATCTTACACCATCCCTGACAAGGCTAGGCGATGAGTCACACACCAAGTACGTCAAGGCTATGACTTACACCAAGGTCGCACACCTGCCCAGGTATACCAGTCACTGCCTTCTAAGTCGGTCAATGCTAAACAAATCGGTCAGGGCCAGTCCAAGGACATCAGTACCAACCTAAGTCGGTCAGGGCCAGTCCAAGGACATCAGTACCAACCTAAGTCGATCAGGGACACGGGCGAGCGTTCACCCTAGTAGACCACACCACTATGACTCACACCTGCCAAGTACACCAAGGTCAAGGTCACGGAAAGTAGGTCATGGCCCCAGGAAGGCCCTCATACTACTGTTAACAACGCCCCCATGAAAACAATAACAACCGGGTAGAGAATTATTGGTGCAAAACTTTTATACAGTCGAATCTGTGTTAAGACCTGTGGGTGTAACACAAAGTTAGCTTTTAAAGGCGCAATCACTGGTCACAATTAGAAATTGCTACTAATAAACCCACATGTGTATTTCAGTGCCAGTAGACATCGTTATATAGCCGAGGTGGATTTTGGTAGCCAAAAACACTTTCAAGTGTCGAGCCCATGCAGACACGATACATCAATGGAAATATAAACGCACAAACAAACGCACGTATACATGCGCATGCACACATACATGTACACATAAACATACAAACACGCACATATGGAAGTGTGTCTTACTCTCTGTCTCACTCTGTCTGTTTCTCTCTGTGTCCTTCCCTTTCTCTCTCTATCTATAGCTATTTATATATCTCTATCCATTTCAACTAATATCTCGCTGTAAAATATTTGTGTCCAGTATTATTGTTCTTTTTTATACTTATTTTCGTGCTTATATCCAATTAAGGTTCAAGCACGCTGTTCTGGTCACACACCTCAGCTATCTGGACTATATGTCCAGGACAGACAGTTAGTGGTTATTTGTTAGTGGTTAGTGAGAGATAAGTCGGTGAAGTGGTGTTACACCTACCCACCGAGTCGTTAAACTCGTTCTGGGTGGGAGCCGGGAATCGAACCCAGTCCAATGGCTTAACCACTACACCACTGAGGCCGCCGGTACCGGTATTAAACAGATCGAGTATTGAAACACTGACACTGTAAACAGCATAAACAGGGAATGCTGCATGTACATGTATATTATTCACTTGGAAAACCACGTTGCTTTATTGCTCGAGTGATGATCACCTGGCAAGCTGGTGGTTTTAGAATCAATATGAACTGTGACAGAGACTGGACTGCGCGGGTCAATACCGGACAAACTGTATCCGTGAAAGCGGCGAGCATTGCCTGACCCAGAATCGGCGAGGTCAACTGTGGTTCTTGTTGTTATATTATTAACAGTGTTATCACGGTGATCAAATCTAGCAGTTCTCCAACCATGCAGTAACTGCGTTAATCACAGCCAGGTGGTTTCTCTTAACACCTTAGTTTAGGTTACAGTCTTCTGCACTTGGCTATAAATAAACCAATTACTTCCGTTTTATTATCATCAATATTTTACGTTAGAAATGGTTAGTAGGCCTAAAGCTTATCACGTTTTGTCCGCTGATCTTTATTCTATATAATTATGCATCCAGGCCCACCGGAAAGATATTTGGAATGGAGTGACGTAAATAAAAGAAGTTTGTTTTGTTTAACGACACCACTAGAACACATTGATTAATTAATCATCGGCTATTGGATGTCAAACATTTGGTAATTGTGACTTGTGAAAATAAATATGTATTCTGTTACATCAAATTGTATTAGCTGTGCTGTTGACACGTGGCTCAGTCGTAGATTTACGTTTACGTGCAAAATTAGGTTTACTATGTTTTGGGAAATTGGTCCCTGATTAACTGGCTGAAAGACAATCGTAGGCTATCTACCATTTTCAAAGTAAATGAATAAATGAAAGAAAGAAATGTTTTATTTAACGACGCACTCAACACATTTTATTTACGGTTATATGGCGTCAGACATATGGTTAAGGACCACACAGATTTTGAGAGGAAACCCGCTGTCGCCACAACATGGGCTACTCTTTCCGATTAGCAGCAAGGGATCTTTTATTTGCGCTTCACACAGGCAGGATAGCACAAACCATGGCCTTTGTTGAACCAGTTATGGATCACTGGTCGGTGCAAGTGGTTTACACCTACCCATTGAGCCTTGCGGAGCACTCACTCAGGGTTTGGAGTCGGTATCTGGATTAAAAATCCCATGCCTCGACTGGGATTTGAACCCAGTACCTGCCAGCCTGTAGACCGATGACCTAACCACGACGCCACCGAGGCCGGTTTGAATGAATGAATGACAAAATTATCAGCGTATTTACGTTCGTATCTTTACACAAGGCAGAGTCCAAACGGTGTTTGACAAGGCCGTGACTACCCCCATGATACACTACTAGTATACTTTGTCTTTATTTTCTCTCTATATTATAATTATACAAAGGACATGACACACTTTAAACATAAGTACATAATAAAGGCAAATAAGGACATTATATATTGTTATATGACATTCAAGTGTGAATAAAAGCATGTTTTGTACATAGACATACATAATTCAGGTGCTTTACAGTATATAAGAAGATTAATAATTGTCACTTTCCAGTTAAAACACAACAGTCGTATAAATACTTCTCGTTTCTACTGGCATTGCCAGGAAACCATTGCGTAAACTGCGTTGTAGTCTGTTTTTACGATGTTGGTTACCAAGTGTGACCTAAATATGCCAGTAAGGCGCATTCATTGTTGAAAACGCGGTCACATTAGTTAATAGATATTGCGTGTCAACAACTCTTGCTTTTGTTTTAGAAGACCAATATAAAGACATATGGATTGCACGTGTTCTTACAAAAAAAAATAGAAACTTGTCTATTCTGTATCCCCAATAATGACCGTTGTCTAATATAATAATAATAATAATAATTACAATAATATATATATATGTGTGTGTGTGTGTGTGTGTGTGTGTTATTTCTATTTATATGCCAAGGCTGTCGGGAATGGGGGTGGGACAAGTGACGGCTCCTTTTGCCTAGTTGACGAAGACCCTATAGTTATAATTGTGCCCAGATTCTTGTTCTCCCCCCTCACCCCGTTATTTAGGTTGTGTACGACCCTGATCGGTATTTATTTACTACAGTTATATAGAGGAAAACAGGTTAATAACATAGGTTACCGACTTTATCCTATGAAGGTAAGAATGAGGAATTCCAAGACGCCTTCCCAGCGGAATTCCCCATTCATCCTGAACATAATAAAGCCGATAACATACAGAATTCGACTACAATTATTGGGAACCTGGTTAAAAAGTTCTAGAATGTCACAACTTTTGTTGTTGTTGTTGTTCTTCTTCTGCGTTCAGTTTCTTTATGCTCCTTGGATTCAAATTGTGAGTTTTACCGCCTCCATGAACTCCACAGTTAGCAGCAGGTCGTCTCTTTCGCCCCAAAGTTTTTTCTTTTGTTATATATATATATATATATATATATATACGGTCCAAACGCCAGTTTGGAAGTATATCTATCGTTTCTTTTTTACTTTTCTCCTTTCAATCTTCTTTTTATTTCTACTTTTGTCACTGCTCCTTTTTTATATATTAGTATGTAGATTATTTGTAGATTAAGATTTTGTAATCATTGTTTACTATGTACTTTGTAAGGTAGTGAATTCAGAGCCCCAACCATGACACTATCATAACATATTTCTGGGGCAATAAACTATTTATTTTTAAAAAACCCAACAAACAAAAAAAAAGAAAAGAAAAAAAGAACCTGTTATTATTTGCATACTGCAGTCCACCAAAAATAAAACTTTATTTCCATATACACGTAATCCTTTTACAATTAACTATTTTAATAACTAAACTACTGGAGATTTTGTTCCTTGGAAGTATACGAGACTCAGTAAGCCATAGTTAAGTCAGGTGCAAGACATGACTGCTTTATCCAGCCACTATACTCGGTCAATATATGTAATAGTTGTTGCAGAATAAATATAAACAAACAACTAGTCCCTGGTCTGTTGTAGAAAGTAACGACGTATTTTCCCTTGGCAATAACACTGACTCGAGTCGGTGGGTAAAAGTGTGCTAAGTTAAACAGACCGATGTGAGGAAACACCCATTGGAACCGGGGGATCGGGGTGCATGTGTCCCCCTCCCACTCCACCCTCGAGGACGGAAAATATATGTTTGTTCTTGTCCCACTCTGTATAAATAAAGATAAAATTCTGGCTTGTGCCCCCTCCCCTCTAGATACCAATGTTCGTAAACTAATTCCGAATTATTGTCAACATATTTCTTTGCGTTATTTCATTATATTTTTCCAGCCAGTGCACCACGACTGTTATATCAAAGGCCGTGGTATGTATTATCCTGTCTGTGGAATGGTGCATATAAAAGATCCCTTGCTGTTAATCGAAAAGAGTAGTACATGAATGGTGACAGCGGGCTTTCCTCTCTCAATATCTGTGTGGTCCTTAACCATATGTCCGATGCCATATAACCGTAAATAAAATGTGTTGAGTGCATCGTTAAATAAAACATTTCCTTCCTTCATTATATGTATTTAGTAAATAAAAAAATTAGCTACTTATTTTACATGCGCAGTTAATTATATTTAATGATTAGAATAAAATTATTATTATTAAAAGACTGGTGACTTTTGTGAATTTGTGTATGAAAACGTACACTGTATATTCAAATAAAACGACCGGCCTCGGTGGCGTCGTGGCAGGCCATCGGTCTACAGGCTGGTAGGTACTGGGTTCGGATCCCAGTCGAGGCATGGGATTTTTTTCCAGATACCGACTCCAAACCCTGAGTAAGTGCTCCGCAAGGCTCAATGGGTAGGTGTAAACCACTTGCACCGACCAGTGATCCATAACTGGTTCAACAAAGGCCATGGTTTGTGCTATCCTGCCTGTGGGAAGCGCAAATAAAAGATCCCTTGCTGCCAATCGGAAGAGTAGCCCATGTAGTGGCGACAGCGGGTTTCCTCTCAAAATCTGTGTGGTCCTTAACCATATGTCTGACGCCATATAACCGTAAATAAAATGTGTTGAGTGCGTCGTTAAATAAAACATTTCTTCTTCAAATAAAACGGTTCATTTTTAATGCAATTTAACTGAATATGATGTTGACAGAACAGAACAAATCTTTATTTGTGATAGGTCTGAACAAAGAAGTTTGTTTTGTTTAACGACACCACTAGAACACATTGATTTATTGATCAACGGCTATTGGATGTCAAACATTTGATAATTTTCACATAGTGTTATAGAGGAAACCCGCTACATTTTCCCATTAGTAGCAAGGGATCTTTTATATGCACTATCCCACATACAGGTTGCATATACCACGGCCTTTAATATACCAGTCGAGGTGAACTGATTTGAACGAGAAATTGCCCAATGGGCCCACCGTCGTGGTATGTTTGAACAATTCAGTTCATTTGCAAAACTTTTTTAAAATGGTGATGTTGCTATATGCTTATATGTTCAACCATAGACAGACTAGCAGGGCGCTATTTAATCAGTTTGACTTTGTGTATGCTTCATAAAGGCTGTGAACATTTCCAAGGTAATAGCATAATTCACAATAGTCATAGTTTATTGAAAGAACATATCTCTTAAAACGACCATTGATTATCACACATTCAATAATGTGTAGCCGTACGCAAAATGTTACGTATTGCAATATAGTAATATTCATTCAGGAGGAGGGGGGGGGGGGGGGGGGGGGGTGCGAGCGTCGAACACCCCCTTCTCAAAGCAATTTTTTTTCTCAATATATATCTTCTGGGGGAGCATGACTGGACTCCCCCCCCCTTAAACACTTCGCTCGCTACTACTGAGACAACCCCCCCCCCCCCCCCCGCCTTAAGTCCTGCATTTGCGTCTGCATATTGCAATACGTAGAGACCAGGGACGGATCTAAAGGTGGGACCGCTACACCTGCCTCCCTCGAGGTAATAGGTCTTTCTATTTTTAGTTCATTTTCATGAAATTACTAACTTCTTATTCTACTATTTATCATTCCAGCCAGTGCTCCACAACTGGTGTAAAATAAAGTTAGTCTTTATTGATTTTATTAATCATCGGCTATTGGATATCAAACATTGGACAATTTTGACATTCTTAGAGGGAGAACTCGCTACACTTTTTTTTCCATTTTATAGCAAAGGTTCTTTATTATGCACCATCCCACAGACTTAATAGCACATACCACGGTCTTGATATACCAGTCGTGGTGCACTAGTTGAAACGATAAATAGCCCAAAGGACGGTGAACAAAAAAAAAGAAAAACAAAAAGGGGAACAAAGGACGTAGTATGTATAATCCGAAGCCATATAACCGTAATTAAAATGTGCAGAGTGCGTCTAGCTTCTTTCTGCGACTTTGCGTTTAAACATGAAGTTTTCACGCAACCACCCGGCCTTTGTTTGAATGACCCGGTGGATCTCAGATTCAATAGGTCCCTTTTCAGGACGTTATACCACTCTTGTAGCTAGCACAATACACAGGAAGCTTAATGTGACAAAAGGTTAAAAAAAAAAAAAAAAATATTCTAGAAAAAGATTTCCCATTACTTTTTAACATGTAAAAAGCACATACCAAGAGAAAAAAGACCCCTACTTAGTCTACTACATGGGAAAGATAAATATATTAAAGAGTATGCTTGAACTGTTGAACACATGGTTTCACCGAGGTAACATCTTTCTAAACTAAAATATATTAGTAAAGTACGAAAGAGAAAAAGCTGTTTTATATCTCGAGATGTCAAGATAATAAGTCGAGATCTCGAAGTAGTAAAAGAAAGAAAGAAGTGTTTTATTTAACGACGCACTCAACACATTTTATTTACGGTTATATGGCGTCAGACATATGGTTAAGGACCACACAGATTGTTTTAGAGGAAACCCGCTGTCGCCACATAGGCTACTCTTTTTACGATAGGCAGCAAGGGATCTGTTATTTGCGCTTCACACAGGCAGGATAACACAAACCATGGCCTTTGTTGAACCAGTTATGGATCACTGGTCGGTGCAAGTGGTTTAAACCTACCCATTGAGCCTTGCGGAGCACTCACTCAGGGTTTGGAGTCGGTATCTGGATTAAAAATTCCATGCCTCGACTGGGATCCGAACCCAGTACCTACCAGCCTGTAGACCGATGGCCTGCCACGACGCCACCGAGGCCGGTCTCGAAGTAGTAAGTCGAGATCTCGAGCAAATAGTCGAGATAGTAAGTTTTTTTAGATCGAGATAACCATAATCTCGGGTCAAAACATCTCGGATAATAACTCGAGATCTCGAGATAATAACTTGATATCTTCATTTGTGTGTATGTGCATGTGTATGTATGTATGTATGTATGTATGTATGTATACATTTATGTATGTATGTATGTACGTACGTACGAACGCATGTATGTACGTACGTACGTATGTGTATGCATATATTATTACTTAGGTAGTGTTATGCATATTAATTGGTATACAACAATACATTGTTTTAAAACCAGTATGGAGATTCTAATGTACACGATAAACAAGGGAAATTTCCGCTAGAGCCATAAAATGCGGTCAACTGCATTTATCTGTAAACACATGCAACAGACTGAGCCAGTGAAACGGCGGAGGGGGCAGGGGGGTTGCGTGTAACGTAAACCACACGCTAACAAAGAAAATGATTATTGTATTAATAAAACAAAAACAACTCCCAATCGCTTACCTTTTTCGAGCCCATATCTGTGTTTGTGGAGACTTTTCTTTAGTAATCAGAGATTATGCTAACACTAGTTTCTCGCAAACGTATAATTTTACAGTACGTGTGTGATTTTCTCGTTTATATATACACACACTCATACACGAGCTGGATGATTCCCTTCCTCGCGGACGAATCCATTGGAAGGGTGGCTGGGGTCACACAAATGTCACCAGCATATATTGACTTACTATAGCAGAGATAGTTTATAGCGTTGCTTTTTCTGCGACTGAGCATACATCTGGTTTTATGTAGTGAACTATTTTTAAGGTGGGGGGGGGGGGGGGGGGGGGTAAAAAAGTTTACGGTAATATATATTTATATTTAATTTAGCTTAATTACTGAATTTAGTAATCCAATATTAGTAACAAATACTATGATATAATATACACCAAAATGAATTAAAATTAGTAATTAATTGTGTAAAATAAAACATAGATATATACTTGAAGTACAATTAGTACTATTACTACTACTACTACTACTACTACTACTACTACTACTACTACTACTACTACTGGGCCTACTACTACTAATATTACTACTACTAGGCCTACTACTACTACTATTACTTCTACTACTATTATTACTGCTACTACTACTAGGCCTACTACTACTACAACTAGGCCTACTACTATTACTACTACTCCTACTAATATTACTTCTGTAATTACTACTGTTACTGCTATTGGTATTACTACTACTACTACTACTACTACTACTACTACTGCTACTACTACTACTACCACCATCACCATTACTACTACTACTATTACTACTACAACTACTACTACTACTACTACCAATACTACTATCATTGCTGCTACTGGTACTACTATTATTTCTGTTGCTACTATTACTCTACTACAACTACGTGTATTATTGATGCTACCGCCGCTGCAACAACTACTACTTCCATTACAACTACTACTATATTATAACTACTACGAAATTATTTGAAAGTAAAATTCAGTTTCAGCTGTTACAAAAACACATTGAATGTATAGACATTGTCCGCAATGACGGTTGTTAAAAAGGATGTATTAGTCATTATAATGTTCATAACATTATGTTCAGTATTACTGAACACCAGCGATATAGCGAGATAGCAACGTTTTCTGTTAACTTGTAGATAACTAATGCTTTACATATTAAATTACCATAACAATGGGCAGGTAATATATTATTCTTGTAACACATGTCGTTTTACTGGTGTTTTTGTTCCATATTAATGTTTTGCCAAATCGCACTCAGTGAAGCTGATGATAAGAGTAATTAACAAAACGAGTGCATGAAATAATTAAAACATGTTCTTCAAAATAATAATCTGAAATGAGAAGGTCCAGTTTGAAAAGTCGGAGGAAAGCTCAGGGCCCAATTTCACAAAAAATCGTAAGCCTAGTTTTGCACGTAAGCGTAAATCTACGACTAAACCACAATTCTTCTTATTATTTTAGTACAAGAAATATAATTTGAAGTACACATATTTCATTTTCTTTTGTCCTTAACATGTAATCTTAACATCTTTCGTAATGATGTAATTTGCTGCGTGAAATAGATGTCAAACACGTGTAAATGAATGACTGGTATAACTGCTAGTTGCAGACGTAAACTTACGATGTTTTGTGAAGTAGGCCCCAGAAGTTCAAGTTCAAGTTCTTTATTGCTTTAAGTAATGCAGATTATAAGCTGTATAACAAACACAGCAAATTATAATAAATACATATTAACAATATTTAAGTAATGCAGATTATAAGCTGTATAATAAACACAGCAAATTATAATAAATACATATTAACAATATTTAAGTAATGCAGATTATAAGCTGTATAATAAACACAGCAAATTATAATAAATACATATTAAAAATATTTCCTAATGGTGAATACATTCATGCATGAAAAATCAATACATGGCTCAAATAAACCAAATAAACCATATATACATGTATACATGTATGCATACATACATACATACATACATACATACATGTATACATGTATACATACATACATACATACATACATACATACATACATACATACATATGTAGCAGTAATAATAGTAGTAGAAGTAATAGTAGTAGTAGTAGTAGGCCTTCTGGATTCGTACATTACAGACAAAACAGCCGTTTGGAATCAACGTTGAATCTGGTAAAGCTGTAAAAAGAGATAAAATAATTTTTCCAATAATTTACAGTCGACGTAGCGTTGATATTGGTAAACTTATGAAGGAGGAGTTTTTAAATCTGCAAACTGTTATGAAAAACCCTATTACAGCACGTCCGGTTATTGCATATAGAAAAAATCCAAGTCTCAAGGATATCTTAGTCTCCACCCGACTACACGCCGCCTAAGCCTGCGTCTAAGCCTCTAAGCCGGTCCATTTTTCAGTGGTTGGTTTGTTGTTATCCCTTTCCTAACAAATTTTTTTAAAAACAAATACATCGTATCCGGCTGTAAACAAAACATAGTACTAGCCAAATAAATTTAAAACAAGACTGACCGAAAAACAGTTATATTTTGTATATCACAACGGTCAATTTAAAATCAATTTCGAATCCCTGGGGCAAAATTAGAAAATAATTTTTTTTTTGTTTTAAAAAAAATTCCTGAGCCAGTGCGTTCATTCATTCTTAAATACATACATACATACATACATACATGTATACATACATACATACATACATACATACATGCCCAGCAATAGCATGGGACAATTTGTGAGGCCAGACATGATTTAATTATCCCCTGCGCCAGTGCGTTAATATCTATGCATGTAATAGTCAATCTTGACATAATACAATGTATAGAATATTCATACATCAATACATAGTCAGTGCCAGGTCTGCCGACTGTGTCATGCACGTAAGTGGAATCGACCGCGTAGCTTGTAGGCCCCATGCATATGACTCAGTTAAAAAGCATCCTTTTTTATGGACGCCCCAGTAGCTCAGAACGTATCGTGGCTAGACTGCAAGTTGCAAGCGATTCGGTGCCATAGGTTGGACTCCCAGCAACGGCATGGGACAATTTGTGGGGCCAGAATGGGTTTAATTATCCCCTGCGTCAATGCGTTAATATCTATTTATGTAATAGTCAACCTTGACATACATACAATTCATACATCAATACATACATCAATACATCAATACATACATACATAGATACACACACATACATACATAACATGACATGACATGACATGACATGACATGAGCATAGCATAGCATAACATACATGCATGCATGCATGCATGCATACATACATACATACATACACACACACACACACACACACACACACACATACATACATACATACATACATACATACATACATGCAAATACATACATGTACATACATACATGCATACATACATGCATACATGCATACATACATACATACATTAATCGTGCATGCATGAAAAATAATTAAATATAAACACCTCACGTGCATAAGGAAACTAAAGACATACATATAACTAAACATAAATAAATAAATAAAAATTAAATTAAATTAAATTAAATTAAATTAAATTAAATTAAATAGAGTTAAGTACAGGTAGAGCGCTCGCTTGTGGTGCGATGGATTGTATAGTTCGATGGCCCTCTCTGGTGTTTTCCCACGACTGGCACATAAAAGACCATGGTATGTACTGCCATGTTCATGCTTTATTGGCAGGAGTAGCCAAAATAGAGACAGCTGATTTCTCGCCTATCTATAAGGTTAGCGTAAAACCAGGTTTCCATAAAATATGTAATATGTCGACGCAGATCAAAATAGACCAAAATTTGTTTTAAGTGAACACAGTCGCAAACAATGAATACGTTGAACAAACCCGTCTAAATCTGAACAAACAGCTGCGACTGTGTCCCCCCCCCCCCAAAAAAAAAAAAAAAAAAAAAAAAGAAAAAAAAACAAAGACATTTCTTTGACCTGCGTTGATCTACGGCAGACCTCATCGGTCGATGTCCTGCTACAGATTCGTATGGGAACTAGGCCTGACTAAGCTTCGGAAACAGGGGCGGGGTGTGTGTGTGTGTGTGTGTGTGTGTGTGTGTGTGTGTGTGTGTGTGTGTGTGTGTGTGTGTGTGTGTGTATCTGAACATGATTGCATTGCCGCCTCCCAGTTAAAAGGCGAATGTATAACTAGCTTCCCAATGCTAGTAGTAGTAGTAATAGCAGCAGCAACGACAATAGTGATAGTAGTAAACTACTCAGGCAGTGGCGTAGGAAGGTGCCAAAAAGTTTGAGTGTGTGTGTGTGGGGGGGGGGGGGGGGGCACACTTATATTTACACACTTTTACACTATTATAAAGCAAAATATCTGAAAAGTGGGGGGGGGGGGGCACATGCCCTCTTGCCCCCCCCCCCCCCCCTTCCTACGCCAGTGCGTACTAATGGTATATATAGTAGTAAAAGTTTTAGCAGCAGTAGCAACAAAACAATAGTAATAGTACTTGTATATTTACCATTAGCAAAAGTAGTACAATGTAGTATAATGTACTAAAAGTAGTATACAGGAAGCAGCAGCTGCTACTACTACTACTACTACTACTACTACTACTGCTACTACTACTACTACTACTGCTACTACTACCAGTATTAGTAATAGTAGTAGTAGTAGCTGCTACCTGTAGACTAATTTTACTACAATATACTACACTGTACTAATTTTACTAAAATGCTAAATATACTACATGTACTACTATTATAGCATTAGTAAAAGTAGTACACGTACAATGTATATTGTAGTAGAAGTAGTATATAGGTATCAGCTACTACTACTACTACTACTACTAGTAGTAGCAGTAGTAGTAGTAGTAGTAGTAGTAGTAGTTGTTGTTGTTGTTGTAATAGTAGAAGTAGTTGTAATACTAGTAATAGTAATAGGCAGCGCTCAAAACTCAAGAAATGTGTGGTTAAGCTAGATATATTGATTTTGGGGCAGAATATTAGTTACAATGCGACAGTACAGTAGCCCCCTCCATGTTGTATTAAATTCTTCACAGAATATATTCTGTCATATAAAATGTATTTATGTGTATGCAATAGTAAATGGTGGTGTGCAACCCTGACCGCGTCTGTTTCGTTCATCTACTTCCCAGGTCATGCTGACACATTCATGACCCAAGACAGGGCAGTCACGACAACACACGTAAACAACACGTTGTTTGGTAGGCGGTCGGCGGTGTCTAACCATAAGCTGGCTAGAAATGTATACATGGGCGGTGAAGAAGGTCCTGGGGGGGGGGGGGTGGTGGTGTAATATTAATGGGGTATGACATTGTGTACCTTCCTCTCAAGGGTTGCAACTGTTCCAATAAAACCTTTGTTCAGCAAAAACCAGTTTATATATTAAAAACCCCAGATAATTTATATATACTATATTGCTTGGCGGTGCGTTTTCAGGACTGTAGGAAATGGGGGGTCGGGGGGTCTGTGCCACCCCATTTGAGGACGAAAATGTACGGGTTTAAAAAAAAAAAACCCCTATAAAAACGACCCCACCCCCACCCCACCCACCCCGAGACTGTGGCCCCCTCACCAGAGAGTGTGTCCCACGCTCCAGATATCGTTCTTACAGGCTTGGTTTTGAGGTAAAAAAAAACCCAAAACAATGTAGATATTAATACTTGGCTTAATGCTTTAAAAACCTTACAATTCAATCTAATTAAAATTAGCTCCACTATTACATGTGGATCTAACACCAGCCAGTTGGAGCTCATGTCCACCAATCAAAACCTTACTTGCAGAATCCTGCCAGTGATTTAAAACTAACAACACTGCGTAGTCCCCAATGTCCAGGTAACATTTCGTCTGTAAATAATAATTTAAATATTGACCAATCACACTTCGCCTTTTATAACGTTATTTGGGAGCATACAAATTCTAAAAATATCGGGCGAGTCTATTTTAGTGGCCGCAGTACAGCGAACCATACCAATACGTACGGGGTGGGTTATCAGTCTTCAATTTTACATTAAAAATTATTTATTTATTTATTTATAAAAAAAAAAAAAAAATCAGTCTTCAGTTTTACATTACAAATTATTTATTTTATAAAATAAAACATGTTTTAAGGCATTCGTAATTCACACGAAACATGTCGTATACCCTCAGGATAATTCGGAATGTTTTCAAATTATTTTTAAATCACTGGCAGGATTCTGCAAGTAAGGTTTTGATTGGTGGACATGAGCTCCAACTGGCTGGTGTTAGATCCACATGTAATAGTGGAGCTAATTTTAATTAGATTGCTTACAATTGATCTCACATTGTGAATGTAATTGCCAATCTGGTGTGTTTAGAGTCAAACATCGTGGATTATATGTGTCTGTCTGTATGTATCTGTGTGTCTATGTGTGTCTCTCTGTGTGTGTGTGTGTGTGTGTGTGTGTGTGTGTGTGTGTGTATGTCTCTATATATGTGTGTGTGTGTGTGTCTGTGTGTAGATACGTACGTACGTTTTTATGTACGGACACGTGCATATTACCTACCTACTTTACATTATATCCACACACACACGCACACACACACACACGCACACACATACATACACATACACACACACATACACGCACATGTATACATAATATAAATGCATACGTACAAACATGCATACTAACATATGCATACATACAGTCATGCAAGCATCTATCAGGGCACTTCCAAATGACCTAGATTGGTACATGCATTGTACGGCTAAAATAAAACAATAATATAATACTTGATTATTTCTTGTAAATAATTCAATATTAATAATATCCGGAGATGTTATGCGGGAGAAAATCAGTGACCCTCGCCGTACAGTTTGGAGAAAATCAGTGACCCTCGCCGTACAGTTTGGAGAAAATCAGTGACCCTCGCCGTACAGTTTGGAGAAAATCAGTGACCCTCGCCTGAACCTGTACAGTTTGGAGAAAATCAGTGACCCTCGCCGTACAGTTTGGAGAAAATCAGTGACCCTCGCCGTACAGTTTGGAGAAAATCAGTGACCCTCGCCGTACAGTTTGCAGAAAATCAGTGACCCTCGCCGTACAGTTTGGAGAAAATCAGTGACCCTCGCCGTACAGTTTGCAGAAAATCAGTGACCCTCGCCGTACAGTTTGGAGAAAATCAGTGACCCTCGCCGTACAGTTTGCAGAAAATCAGTGACCCTCGCCGTACAGTTTGCAGAAAATCAGTGACCCTCGCCGTACAGTTTGCAGAAAATCAGTGACCCTCGCCGTACAGTTTGGAGAAAATCAGTGACCCTCGCCGTACAGTTTGCAGAAAATCAGTGACCCTCGCCGTACAGTTTGGAGAAAATCAGTGACCCTCGCCGTACAGTTTGCAGAAAATCAGTGACCCTCGCCGTACAGTTTGGAGAAAATCAGTGACCCTCGCCGTACAGTTTGCAGAAAATCAGTGACCCTCGCCGTACAGTTTGGAGAAAATCAGTGACCCTCGCCGTACAGTTTGGAGAAAATCAGTGACCCTCGCCGTACAGTTTGGAGAAAATCGTGCAACGATCACCTGAACCTGTACTTATACTTTTGACCGCTTCACTTACTGCTGGGTCATTTTGAATCGATACTATCAATACCGTAAATACTTCGATACAAACAGACGACTTTTATTTTCTCAAATATATGCAAAACCCATGTATGGTATGTGTGTGTGCAAACATGCAAACAAAAACACATTATAAATATGAATGGGTAAATCAAAAGGATATAATTATTAGAGAGTAACAGATCGTAGATGAAAGGGTATCGCATTTCGGCAATAGCTCCAGCCGTTCATATAGCGTGTAAAACGGTTCCGTGGTTCATTTAAGGATTGTCTGCTATTTCTTTTATGTTCATCGGGGTATGAAAAAACCCCTCATCTACAAACTCGGTGAAGCCATCCTCACATAGTTTGCGGATGATTTTTTTTTTTCACACCCAGATGAAGAAATAACAGACAAAAGGTGCTAATGATTCATCGGTAATATTTATCTGTGTAGGATGTAATGTTTTTATTTGTACTTTTAAATGATTATTATTCATAACTTTGTGTTTTAGCTATGTATGTATGTATGTATGTATGTATGTAGGTACGTACGTAGCTAAAACACAAATATATAACAGTGTCTCATATGCCTGCCAAGGCTGGATAGTGTAATTTTATACATTTTATATGTAAACGATGCCATGTGACCCGGTTTGTGTATTGAATTAACAACAGTCAGGTAAGCCGATATTAATTGATGGGGTTTTAATAGATTAGTAAACAGCATTGAAAACGTCAGCTTCTATTCAAGACCTCGGTTTTTTTTTTGGTTTTTTTTTATTCGGTGGGGTGATTTGTTTTGGTCTGGGTTTTTTTGTTGCTTTTGTTGGTTTTGTGTGTGTGTGTGTACCTGTGTGTGTGTGTGTGTACCTGTGTGTGTGTGTGTGTGTGTGTGTGTGTGTACCCGTGTGTGTGTCTGTATGTGTGTCTGTATATGTATCTCTCTGTGTGTTGTATGTCTGTCTGTGTGTGTGTGTTTGTGTGTGTATGTCTGTGTGTGTATGTCTGTGTGTGTATTGTCTGTGTGTGTGTGTGTATGTGTGTGTTTATGTCTGTGTGTATGTATATGTTTATGTATGTGTGTATGTCTCTCTATGTGTGTGTGTGTGTGCGTGTACGTGTGTGTGTATGTATGTGTGTATATGCCTGTATGTGCATGTCTGTGTGTCTGTGTGTGTGTGTGTGTGTGTGTGTGTGTGTATGTGTCTGTATGTGTATTGTCTACCTTCCAAAGGAAGCGAAACACTGAAAAATACATTTATTATCGAAGAGTAGCAAGTCGCTGGAAGAAAATTAATCTTTATATCTAATCTAATTGTTTAAGCATCAAAATATTTTAAATTCAAGATTGTAGTTTTAAAAACACATACACTTATAGTGTACATCTATAAGCATGTTTGTGTATTTGTTTGTTTTAGGGTATTTATTGTTGTTGTTTGTTGCTATTTGTTTTGGGGTTTTTCTTTTCTTTTCTGAAGCATGATTCACCCGGGTACTGTTGAAGACTTGGCTACAGTTCAAGAGCCGGGTGATGATCAAGTTTTACTAGGGTACTGGACCCCCGGCGACCCGCTTGTACAGATCGCATTAATCCGCCACGTGATCCTTTAAGATTTACACATTACTGGTACAGAGGTTTCTTCCTGCCAACAAAGTATATTTCCAAAAGCTGAAAGCGTTAATCGGCGATGAAAGGCCATGTGGGCTTATAGAAATAGAGAGAGTGAGTGAGTGAGTGAGTGAGTGAGAGTGAGTGAGTGTGTGTGACACGGGAACCGATCTCGGTGGTGTCGTGGTTAAGTCATCGGACATAAGGCTGGTAGGTACAGGGTTCGCATTCCGGTACCGGCTCCCACCCAGAACGAGTTTCAACGACTGAATGGGTAGGTGTAAGACCACTACATCCTCTTCTTTCTCATTAACCACTAACAACTAGCCCACTGCCCTGGACAGACAGCACAGATAACTGAGATGTGCGTGCTCAGGACAGCGTACTTGAACCTTAATTGGATATAAGCACAAAAATAAGTTGAAATGAAATGAAATAACAGGGGAGAAGTCGTGGGGTCTTATGGTATGTACCCGATAATGCCCACGACCCGCCCTTACATCCCACATCATTAATGCCAGATTAACATTAAATCTTGTTTGGCTGCTGCTATCTGTAGTCCTACAAATTCTGTGTTCCCAGCACCCACCCACCAACCTTTAATGTCGACCCTTGCCCGCTCACTCCCCCGCTATGAGTGATAACCTGTAGTGTTATGATCAATACAAATAGTACGGTACTGAAAGGTCACAAAAACGTGCCACGTGAGTGATAAAATACGGTGAACTAATATTACGTATCTGGATATATGCAATGTACAAACTATTTAGTAATGGCGTAAACCATTATGTTTCAAATTCTGCAACTATTTCCTGTCAATAACAATTTTTAAAATACCACTGTATAACACTGATACATATTTCAAGGTTGCATCTAATACTTTACAGGCGCGGGACGTAGCCCAGTGGTAAAGCGCTCGCTTGATGCACGGTCGGTCCAGTGTGCACCACGACTGGTATATCAAAGGCCGTGGTATGTGCTATTCTGTCTGTGGGATGGTGCTATAATGGGAAAACGTAGTAGATTTCCTCTCTAATACTAGACGTCAAAATTAGCAAATGTTTGATATCCAATAGCCGATGATTTATAAATCGATGTGTCCTAGTGGTGTCGTTAAACAAAGCAAACTAATACTTTACATGCACTTTGTTCAATATATTCAGTTGCCCATGCTCCAAATATACGAAAGTGCATATAAAAGATCCCTTGCTGTATTAGGAAAAACGTAGCAGGTTTCCTCTGTAAGACTAGACGTTAACATTACCAAATGTTTGACATCCAATAGCCGATGATTAATTAATCAAGGTGCTCCAGTGGTGTCGTTAAACAAAACAAATTTCTTCTTCTATTTGCAGGCCTACAACTAAAGGAGCAATAAAACAAATAATCAGGGCACAGTAACATACAGCTAAACGAGAACACTTTGAAACTAAAGCATTCAGACACTTCTCGTATTTTCTAACGGTAGAGGAACCGCCCCTGCACCCCTCCAGTAAGTACGACCCTAATATAACCAAAAATATAATTATTAGTTTTGCCATCAACTCACGCGTGTCATGATTTACGATCGATGTCTTCAAGTTTTACTGTTCTAACCAGACATACTGAGTTACAATTTATGTTCCTTTTACGACAAATGGTGCTGTCCCATAAAATATATATATATTCGTCACGAGGATTTTTTAATATAAAAAATATCAACCGAGTCTATGTTAATCGATATTTGTCGAGGCTCTACGTCTATTATTTGTCGCTCAGTTCTTTTATTGGTTTGCTATTCAAGGGAAATAAGTCTTCGGGTATGATTCAGTACTACGTATATTCGATAAACCGGACACTTTTAGGAAAACCCATACTGTCCGGTCTCATATATATATATATATATATATATATATTTATTTATTACATAATGAGAATATATCTGTATTCTTATTGGTCGAAAACCAGTCACATGACCGTCCGTAAATAGTGGTATTGCCCTAAGACGGTCTCACCGTTCCATCAAAAGTGATATTGCCCTGGGAGATTTAACCATTGCAAATGAAGATGAGACAAACTTCTATCCAATTAATGAGTAGGTAACGTAATGCAACGTCAACTGCTAATAACGCTAATGTAAACAAGCACAAACTTGTGACAAATGGTTTTGCTGTCCTTCAACAAAAAGATAACATCTTTAGTCATACTGAGTTTAATTCCGCAAACACGACAAAAACAAGGTCATAATCGTCAAATTGTGTATGGAATATCTCGCAGATTTAGAAACGTACATGATACATCAAAATGCAAGTGGAATCGGCACTCGCAGGATTTTATGTTGCAAATAAATAAAATGCATTTGGAGGTAAACGGTAAATGTTCAGTATAAATGTATGTTAAGATTTATCACATTGTGTTTTATTTTGCTTTTAATATGATTTTTGACACTCTTGCTGGTTATAATGTCTCGAATTTGATTTTTGTCTTAGTAATGTTTCAACTGTTTATTTCCGCATTCCACTGCGTGCAATACAACGTCATAGGATTACGTGACGTCACTAAATCCCTTCGTTTTAAGGCATTGCGGGAAATTATGTGTTGGCGTATTTCGATTCTAATAAACAAAGTAGGAATGTATGGATGACATTATGTAATAAAACAATTATTGCCGCATTTCGGGCAATATCATGTTTTATGGACCGAAGAAATTGATATTGACCTCTGCCGCTGGCCTCGGTCAATATCAATTTCTTCGGTCCATAAAACATGATATTGCCCTCAATGACGGTCAATAATTGATATATATATATATATATATATATATATATATATATATATATATATATATATATATACATGTGTCTGTGTGTCTGTGTGTGTGTGTGTGTGTGTGTGTGTGTGTGTGTGTGTGTGTGTAAAATGCTACTATGTACTTGTGACGGAACATGCTCTTAATTTGTTTTCGCCTGTGGCGATATTAATTGTTTTAGAAGGCCGTGTGCAGTTCCAAATTGCACTTAGCCAGGTGGGCAACTTGTTACGTAATACTTCTGCGCGACGGTCATCGAGCTTTTCTAATACACACCCAGAGCAGGTGTGGAGGCCATGTGGCTAGTAGTTACGTAATATCTCCGGTAGTGCTGTTTATGGCCAGGGGATTGGTCGCGAATTGGCGACAGCCAGACTGACGATCAGAGAGAAATATACCGACTCTGAGAGAGGTGGAATATCAGATGATAGGGGGAGGACCGCCTTGTACCCCCAGGCGATTTTCTGATTTTATAATAAATAGCTAGGGTTTAGAGATATCTGGGAGAAGCAAAAAGGACAGAAGGATAGGAAGGTATCCCGGGGGAACGTTAGTCCGGTTGGACTTTGGTAAATATTTTATTTCTGCTCTGTTGTATAACCTTGATGTGATTGATGTGACTTTTAAATATTTTAATACTGTATTATACCAATATTCTTTAGACAGTGTCTTCGGTCATCTGACGAAGTAAATCGTAGACTTTTTGTTCTAACATTATACGAGTATTTGGTAATATAAAGCTTAGCCGGTCATCCTAGAAGACCTAGGTAAACTGTAGGTTATTGTCTTTATTGTGATAGGTACCAGTATTAATTCTGTGTTACAAGGTTACTGAATGAGTAGTTAGGGTTAATTAAAAATTAACTAGTTAGGAATAGAGCTGTAATTCCTTTATTAATTAAGTTCCCCTGGAAGCGTTTCTCAATTATTACACGTGTGGGTGTTGTGTCACGGTGAAGTGATTAGCATATTGTGTAAACTAGACACCTAGAGATTAACTAATTAAGTGATCAGTTCTGGGTTGTTATTATTGTTGTTATTAATTAACTACTGCGGCTGTACATTTGTCAGCGTAGGTTAATACAGATTCCAAAGTGTATTGTGTTTTTGTTGTGTTTTCTAGTGAACTAAACGTGCTATAATAATATATACTTTATATAAGATCGTATCTCTGATCATACCTAGACGAGCCAAAGCGGTTTTGAACTGCCCGTTACAGAGAGATCTAATACATATACAGTTAGGAGAGAGATTTGGACAATCGTGTTTTATTCAGTTACGGGTATTATAGAATCCCCGTGACAGTACTATTATATATACAAATGTTGTAAGACGTGTTTAACAATATATATATATATATATATATATATATATATATTGGTTGTCGGGAATTGCCAAAAAAATACATAGCTTGGTCTCTGGCTGTAATGAGAGCATATTTATGTCCAAATGTCCGTCTAGCTCTCTTACAGGTTGGACTATACCAATTCAAATCCCATAGGCGACCATGTTAACGTTTGTGTTTAAAAACACTATATGCAATATATCAACCAAACTGTGACCCATAAATATCAGTACTACAACCCCTACCTCAAAGTATTAACTGCAGAAAATGGTACCTTTCATGGCTCATTTTCGATATAACCAGATGTTTCTGCAACACCCCTAGTTTCGCACAAAATTTGAGTACTTTTTTTTACAGGTACCCCATACATGTTCCAAGCACAAGGCTACTTGACACGGTGGTACTACATCAAATAAAATTGCATACATTTTTAGCCCAGATGAAACTAATTTTTTTTACAACCAACACACTCACATTTATAACCAATCAAAGGACTTGTGGTGTTAACTTCTCTATCAAAAGTTCGGTACACCTCGAACTTCGACCCAGCCGGAAATTAATTGGTATAGTGCAACCTATAGTCAAGAGTAGGCCTACTCGGGCTACATTGCCTGCCGACAGCCTTCTTTGTACTTACTGATGCCGCACTTCTCAAGTATCTTTATGCGCTCAGGTCCAGTCGACTGCCGTAAACTAAATATTGCGTACAAAAATGAATTACCTAAATACAACGGAAATTGAAGTCGCCGTCTTTGTCACTTAACATAGAAGTCGCTATATACACGGCGGTCATACAAAACACTTAAACATTATGTTTTATTTATCATTATTTTCATATTTGCCAGTTACGACGACTACATTCTGTGCTGAAAGACGGTATTTAGAAAGAAAAACAATCCAAGATGTGCACGAAAATATTACGTAGGTAATAATACAAACAATATACATTACCATCAATAACATATTTGCAATATCATAGATCGGACCTCTAAGTATCTTTTGTGCTTCGTCTAATAGTCTTTTTTAGTAGCAGGTAAGTGTTTAAAATCATTATGTTGGTTGGTCCAAAAACTCTCCAAAACCTAACTTAGTCAGTTCATACTTAACATAATAAGCCCATTTTATTTTTCAAAATGAACTTCAACAGAATCATATATATATATATATATATACATACATGTACATATATGTGTTGTATTTCGTTGCCTGTGCTTACTAACAGCTAAGAAAACAAAAGCAGGTCAATATGCTATGAGAAAAAAAGGTGCTGTAGTTATATGGTGTTTACGACAGACAGCTAGCACACTGCCTGTTTTCTTTGTTCGTTTATCAAGAGGGGTTAACGTCGAATGACAAGATGATATAACAGTGTCAACAAGTTTTCCAGTTGATCATCAGTGCTGTGAATATATTTGGCGTATTTTTGTTCAATGTGCAGTTCTACCGATAGGTTATCAGATATCTCGGCGCTTATTATGCCAATGACGAGGCTTCTTTAGAACGAGAAAAACACAAAACAAAGGCAGGCTCATAAACTATGAACTAAATACATAACACTGATTTCAAAAAGTAAGACAAAGCACGCAGTTAATGGGCGTAAAATATTAAAATAGTAGTAGTAGTAGTAGCAGTTGTAGCAGGAGCAGCAGCAGCAGTAGAAGAAGTAGAAGTAATCGTAGTAATGATTTTTAGATATGTACATCATGTCAATGACAATGTCATCATGACATTTTAAGCTAGAAATATTAAATATACATGTATATGGTGTTTAACAATTTATATAGAGGTTATTACCAGAGTGTATTTCCGTATCGTCAAGATCATATATGATGAATAAGAATTGTATTATGCGAGCCCCTGGCGAGCATAATACATTAGTTTTATTCCTAACCCACCCAACTATTCTAAAGGAGAAGTATTTAGTAGAGTATGACTATTACAACTATCTGTTTTCTGAAAGTGTCTTTTTGTGATGTAGATGTCTAAGTCGTACGTTACATGATCGCTTCATTTTGAAGCAATGAGCGCAAGTTGAAACTTTACAATCATATTTTTTATCGTAAATTATTTTGGAGGAAATCAGTTGAAATTTGCGTTACATAATGGATGATAAAGGTCTTCCCGATGATACTGCACGGACGGGGCGGAGTGAAAACGCACATATTGCCTTTCTGTACGTCTAATGCGCAAAACCTGACAAACACGTGCACAGGGTCACGTGTTCAACACAGTGAACGCGTATGCCTTCAAATCAATTCACACGTGTATTGTTTAACAGGAAAACACATTAAAATTTCTGGTGACAAATTAGTGACTGAATGCACGCCTCACAAATGCAGAACGTGAGCGTGCTGTGGGTAGGCTGCACGCAGGACAATCCGTTGCGGCAGTTGCTCGCACACTAGGATGCAGCCGACAGACAATTAATAATCTCAGAACCTGTGTGCAACAGACAGGTGTAGTTGCGGATCGTCCGAGGCCAGGACATCCGCGTGTGACATCACGCCGAGAGGATGGACAAATCAGATTACGTCATCTCCATAATCGGTTCGAGACGGCCGCGTCCACAAGCAGACAATTGTTCAGGGGTCGGGTGTCACAATCCACCATCAGGATTCGACTGCGGACTGCTGGTCTACGAGCTAGGAGACCATACAAAGGACCCATTTTCACGCCATTTCACCGTCGTCAACGTCTGGAATGGACCACGTACCCTGCCATCAGCAAACCTAGGTGTGAAACGTGGCTCGTCACTAAAGACAACGTTATTCCAGCGTCTCTGATTCCATCTAACGTGTCGTCGGGTGTGGCGTACACCGCGAGAACGCTATGCGCAGTGTTGTGTTCAGGAGGTCGACCGATTTGGTGGCGGCAGCGTAATGGTTTGGGGTTCATTTTGTTCCCATGGTCGTTCCCGATTGATTGTCGTCCAGAGCAACCTCACTGCCGCACAATACCGTGATCAAGTGTTGACACCGGAACTGCTGCCGTTCATGCAACAACACGGTCCAGGATTGACATTTCAACGCTACACCCCATACAGCGATCTTGACGCGCAATTTCTTGCGAAACGCCGGTATCAACGTCATGGATTTGCCGTCCCGTTCAACAGACCTGAATCCCATCGAACACATTTGGGATGAATTGGGAAGACGAATGAGTCAGCAGGTCAACCCACCGCAGACCCTTCAAGCTCTTGGGCAGGCACTGATCAACCAATGGCGACGACTTCCGGTACGGATTTTCAGAGGAGTTCTTCGGTCGATGAGAAGACGTTGTGCGGCTGTGGTGGCTGCGCGAGGCGGTCACACGCGTTATTGACTTCAGAACGTGCCACGATCTCATCATGTGAAAATCGTTTTGGGGGTTCACATGACATCAGGCGGTAATACGAAATAAATTGATCCCCACATCGACTTGTGTCAATCTGTATTGCTTCTCAAATGATATCGACATCCTTACATAGCAGTTTTATAGTCATGCACCCTGTATTTAATTTGTGCGGTCAAATTTACGCAGTGTAAAGTCTCTACTTGCGCTCAGTATATATACGTGTGTGTGTGTGTGTGTGTGTGTGTGTGTGTGTGTGTTTACACCCACACATACATACACACACACACACACACACAAACACACATGTATACACACACACACACATATATAAATGCACACACACACACACATATATAAATGCACACACATATATATCTGTGTGAATGTGTGTGCGCACGCTGTTATTGTTTATACAGAAAATCAACAACAACAGCACACACACAAATACACAAACTCATACCAAAGTACACGTGTCCTCCCTCCCACACACGCCAATAACACGCAAACAACATGGACTAGTTGTAGTAAGTCGGTCATACATGTGTTTTGTGTGTATGCGTTTTGCTTTTCGACTTCGTTATAACAACATAAATGTAATCATCCAGATACCTTCGAAATACACGAACAAAAACCCACTCATTCCTTCCAAGTTCAGGACATCTCTAAAATAGTCTCACCAAAAGCCCTACATTATTCCTGTCCACAGGTCTCTATATTATTCCTGCCCACAGGTCTCTAAATTATTCCTGTCCACTAGTCTCTATATTATTCCTGCCCACAGGTCTCTATATTATTCCTGTCCACAGGTCCTACATTATTCCTGTCCACAGGTCTCTACAGTATTCCTGCCCACAGGTCTCTATATTATTCCTGCCCACAGGTCTCTATATTATTCCTGCCCACAGGTCTCTATATTATTCCTGTCCACAGATCCTACATTATTCCTGTCCACAGGTCCTACATTATTTCTGGCCACAGGCCATGAATAATTAATCCTGTCTAGAGGCCCTACAATATTCCTGTCAACAGGCCTCTTCTTTAATCCTGTCTACGTGCCCCTACAATATTTCTGTCCAAAGACCCCTACATCATTCCTGTCAACAGGCCTCTTCTTTAATCCTGTCTACGGGCCCCTACAATATTTCTGTCCACAAGCTTCTGCATTATTCCTGTCCAATAACCCCTACATTATTCCTGTCCTCGGACCTTATAATATTCCTGTCCAAGAACCCCTACATTATTCCTGTCCTCGGACCTTACATTATTCCTGTCCAAGAACCCCTACATTATTCCTGTCCTCGGACCTTACATTATTCCTGTCCACAGGTTCCTACATTGTTTCTGTCTACATTGCTCATACCTAAAAGTCCTTAATTATATCGGTCCTGTTTATAGGCCTCTACACTGATCCTGGCCATAGGCCCCTAAGGTCTTTACATTGATCCATCCTGGATGTCTCTTAAGCTGTATGGACCGGCCTCGGTGGCGTCGTGGTAGGCCATCGGTCAAAAGGGTGGTAGATACTTGGTTCGGATCCCAGTCGAGGCATGGGATTTTTAATCCAGATACCGACTCCAAACCCTGAGTGAGTGCTCCGCAAGGCTCAATGGGTAGGTGTAAACCACTTGCACCGACCAGTGCCATGGTTTGTGCTATCCTGCCTGTGGGAAGCGCAAATAAAAGATCCCTTGCTGCTAATCGGAAGAGTAGCCCATGTAGTGGCGACAGTGGGTTTCCTCTCATAATCTGTGTGGTCCTTAACCATATGTCTGACGCCATATAACCGTAAATAAAATGTGTTGAGTGCGTCGTTAAATAAAACATTTCTTTCTTTCGTTTATTCATTTACTTTGAAAATGGTAGATAGCCTACGATTGTCTTTCAGCCAGTTAATCAGGGACCAATTTCCCAAAACATAGTAAACCTAATTTTGCACGTAAACGTAAATCTACGACCGAGCCACGTGTCAACAGCACAGCTAATACAATTTGATGTAGCAGAATACATATTTATTTTCACAAGTCACAATTACCAAATGTTTGACATCCAATAGCCGATGATTGTATGGAGCAAAGCGGGTGGCATAGGCGTACGAGCTCCTATTTTTATTGGGGGGGGGGGGGGGGGGGGGCAGGCTGGTTTTTGTCCGAATTAAACGAAAATGCCCGAATCTGGAAAAAATATTTTAATACCATTAGCATTTCTACCAAACATCTATATAGGGTTGCAAACGAATCATTATGCATTTTTACATGGATTACAACTAAGATTGAGGAAATACGTGGTAAAAAGGTCTCGGGTTAGCACATTTTACCCGAATGTCTGTATAAATTTTTGCCCGTATTTGAGGTCTTGGTCCAGCACTGGGTGGCAATTACCCCCCCCTCCCCTCCCCCGGCCCCTGTCTCGTACGCATATGGCGGGTGGGGCTGGTCTGTATACTGTATTTTGTGTTCACATCCACCGGACGTTTAAGTACACTGTGCTATTTGTATGTTTCATATCTTTACATTGTGTGTGAACATAATTATACTTAATAGACGATATATATTTGTGTTTAAGTTGCCCTTTAATCAATCATTCATCGATCAATCCATCCATCCATCCATCCATCCATCCATTCATTCACCCATCCATCCATCCATTCAGTGTTTCTTTCTTCTTTCTTTCTACCTAGTATTGCAATTATTGCGTCTTCCAAATATTTTGTAAATTTTACTTTATTATCTATTCTATATTTGTTTTCTTCACATGTCTGAAAACAAGCCCAAACACCAGCAAATTACAATCATATACAGATCATCGTCTTATCCTGAAAGTTTGTAACGCTATAGTCTGCTTTAAATAGCTCAGCGTATTCGCATAACAAAACAACACTGTTCTGTTCATTTGAGTTAAAGAAATCGCTTTAACAGATTTAGAAAATAAAAATAACAAGTATTTTGTTAGCAACAGGCATTAAAATTACTCTCAAGTAAACTTAAGTTCTGTTTCAGATATGTCTCATGTTGGAAGTGTTCCAAATCGTAATGTCTGTCATATTTCGGACCGACAAAAGTTAAAAGTTTGTTTTGTTTAACGACATCAGTAGAGCACATTGATTTATTAATCATAGGCTATTGGATGTCAAACATTTGGTAATTCTAATTCTTAGAGAGGAAATCCTCTACATTATTCCATTAGTAGCAAGGGATATTTTATATACACCATCCCGTAGACAGGGTAGCACATACCACCGCCTTTGATATACCAGTCGTGGTGCACTGACTGGAACGAGATTTAGCCCAATGGATCCACCGACAGGGATCGATCCCAGACCGACCGCACATCAAAAGTATACTTGATATTTTATGTTGTAGCCGAAAATAAATACCCCGTTATAACTGTTTACCATGGCCGTGTTTACAATGGCCGTGTTTAGCTTGAATCAACTAGAGGAGGAGGCACTTTAAAAAAATAAAAATAATAATAATAACAATAAAAAGCAGAAGAAGAAGGAAAAAAAGGCCTCCATAATATCAAACCCTTCAACACGTCACACTGGTTAGTCTAACACGCGGTAAAAGGCTTCATATCAGTATACATTTGTGCTAAATATTTACTCATTTCGTTGTTATTCAACAAAATAATAAGTACATCAACGAGACCAGATAATTGAATTTTTGCATATCTTAAAACCTTGTCATTAAATGTATCGGTTTTTGTTTTTAAGCACTTCGAGTTATTTCAGAAGTTGTGTGTGAACCCTACGCCACATCCTTAAAACTATTTCAAAATATTGGATTGAAGTATTTACATATTCTGTGACAGTACATAAAACGTATGTATGCAATTGTACTTTATCTAGTACCACTGTGCTAAGTAGCCTTGTGCTTGAAACATGTATGAGGTACCTGTAAAAAAAGGACTCAAATTTTGTGCGGAACCAGGATAGTCATAGACGCTACCCATCATCTCTGAAATCAGCAGCCTGACACCTATTTTTTTCTTCTGATTCACTTTAAGGGTGAAGGATGATAGTATTTATACCCGTTGTGTTTATGTCGATTGATACGCTGCAGGTAGGAGTTTTAGCCACATAATATGTTACTATTGTCGTCTACGGGATTTGATTTGGTAGTATACACCCTATATATGACCACGTCTTAAATGTGTAATACATCAGCTTCAACCACATAATATATTATTATTGTGCAATAATCACTGGCGCAGGAAGGGGGGGGGGCAAGGGGGGCAAGGGGGGCATGTGCCCCTCACTTTTTAGATATTTTACTATATATTTGCTTTATAGTAGTGTAAAAGTGTGTAAATATAAAGTGTGTTCCCCCCACACGTTTTGGCTCCTTCCTACGCCACTGATAATTGTCGACTATGGTGGTATATATCCTGGTGAAGTGTGTGTGGGAAAAAATCTACCCCGTAAAACCCCACAAATATTTGAATTTGTGTAAAAAAAAGAATTTCTAATGTAGTAGCAATATTCCATAATTTGATTCCGTATACATTTGAATTATAATTGTATACTAGTACTTGGTGATGTGGAATCTTTTATTCATTAACAACGATACGTTGTCTATTTATTTATTTATTTATTTATTTATTTTTGTGTTTATTTATGTGTTTTATTTGTTTATTTAAAAAAAACCTGACATACGTTACATGTATATGGTACTAAATGTTTCTGAACCGGCCTTGGTGGTGTCGTGGTTAACCCATCGGACGGTAGGTACTGGGTTCGCAGCCTTGGACCGGCTCCCAATCAGAGTGAATTTTAACGACTCAATAGGAAGACCACTACACCCTCTTTTCTCTCACTAACCACTAACAAATAACCCACTGTCCTGGACAGACAGCCCAGATAGCTGATGTATGTGCCCAGGACAGCATGCTTGAACCTTAATTGGATATAAGCACGAAAATAAGTTGAAATGTTTATGAAGTAGCAATAAGGGGACGTAACTACACATATTTAATAATGCTACAGGTCGAGAAGTTGCCTGTTCTCTGTAAGATCAGTAACTGTTGTCTATGAATTAAATAACATGAAGGAAGAAAATGGTTTATTTAACGACGCACTTAATTAGCATGAAGTACACACATAATTTTGCTACCTTTTAAGCAAATTATAATACCCTCCCTCTTCCAACTATATTGTCTTTGAGAAGGTTGAGAAAGTGTTTAACACTGAACACTGATATAACTATTATAGTTTTTTCCACAGGGGACAATAAGATTTGCTCCACCCATGGTCGTGAAATGGACAACCGGCCTCAGTGGTGTCGTGGTTAAGTCATCGAACATAAGGCTGGTAGGTGCAGGGTTCGCAACCCAGTACCGGATCCCACCCAGAGCGAGTTTTAACGACTAAATGGGTAGGTGTAAGAGCACTACACCCTCTTTTCTCTCATTAACCACTAACCACTAACTCACTGTCCTGGACAGACAGACCAGATAGCTGGTGTGTGTGCACAGGACAGCGTGCTTGAACTTTAATGGGATATATGCACGAAATAAGATGAAATGAAAATGAAAGAGAAAGCTGCCGCTCATTCCCAGTGCTGAAGCAAATCGTCGCATTCAATCAAAAACGATCACGGCCGACGTTCAAGCAAAATTAGTCGGCCTGATACTCTTGTTAACCATATATTTTAACCATTCTGCTCACAATATTAATTGTACACTATGTAAACATGCATAATGTGTAGTTGCTTGATAGTAAGGAATAAATATTATTATTAGTGTGTGATGTTAGAATCAATACTGTTAGGTACCCTTTCTGAAATATGGAGATGGTCTAAGTGAGAAAATATAAAAATATGATCAGCTGGTTGAATTTAACCCCCATCTACACGCTTCTAGAAAAAAAACCAACAAAAAAAGTTTGTTTTGTTTAACAACACCACTAGAGTACATTGATGTATTAATCATCGGCTATTGGATGTAAAACATTTTATATTACCATTAGTAGCAAAAGATATTTTATATGCACCATCCCACAAACAGGATAGCACATACCACGGCCTATGATATACCAGTCGTGGTGCACTGGCTTGAACGAGATACAGCCCAATGGGCCCACTGACGGGGATCGATCTCAAACCGACCGCGCATCAAGCGAGCGCTTTGCCACTGGGTTACGTCCCGCTCCCTAAACCAACAAAGTCGTAAAATAATTGTGGTGGCATCAAACACAATCTAATTAAAATTAGCTCCACTATTACATGTGGATCTAAAGACAGCCAGTTGGAGCTCATGTCCACCAATCAAAACCTTACTTGCAGAATCCTGCCAGTGATTTAAAAATAATTTGAAAACATTCCGAATTATCCTGAGGGTATACGACATGTTTCGTGTGAATTACGAATGCCTTAAAACATGTTTTATTTTATAAAATAAATAATTTGTAATGTAAAACTGAAGACTGATTTAGTTTTTTTAAATTTTATAAATAAATAAATAATTTTTAATGTAAAATTGAAGACTGATAACCCATCCCGTACGTATTGGTATGGTTCGCTGTACTGCGGCCACTAAAATAGACTCGCCCGATATTTTTAGAATTTGTATGCTCCCAAATAACGTTATAAAAGGCGAAGTGTGATTGGTCAATATTTAAATTATTATTTACAGACGAAATGTTACCTGGACATTGGGGACTACGCAGTGTTGTTAGTTTTAAATCACTGGCAGGATTCTGCAAGTAAGGTTTTGATTGGTGGACATGAGCTCCAACTGGCTGTCTTTAGATCCACATGTAATAGTGGAGCTAATTTTAATTAGATTGCATCAAACAAGAATGAAGGGCAAACAAGGTTGGGGTTAGATCGAATATTCCATCATCATGTATGTATGTATCTTCAACTGTGGCGGACAAAATCTGACATAACCGAGTTAAATGTGCATAGTCCACGGCGGGGGGGGGGGGGGGGTGTCTTTCCCCATAAACGTGTGTAAATTTCCCCCACCTCTTTGTATAGTCTAGGAGCACTATGTTGAGAACATCCCAACATTTAGTTGTTCCCGGTTTGATACGCAAAGAATATTCGATACGAAGTGGAGCATTTTTTCATAATATTTTGGGGGTTAATTTTCTCAAGTCCATCGGTGCCATAAATATAAACATCAAGGATTATTTTCTGCATTTGATGTCATAATGTCAGTGAAAATTCTGATACGTTCGATACAATGGAATTATGGAGAAATGCAATGGAATTATATATATATATATATATATATATATATATATATATATATATATATATATATATATATATATATATATTTGAAAGGCAGCTACTTGTTAACACATTAACCTACATATTATATCAACTAGCGACTTTGACAGCAACGTCGAATCATAGAATGATAGATGATAGACTACTCTGTTGTTAAAGTTATGATAGTGTAGCCCGAGTACTCTGACTGTAGAGCGCTTGACGGACATTTGGACAGACAGGGCTAAATATCTGTCCAAATGTCCATCTAGTCAGAATACCCGGGCTATAATAGTGAAGCAGAGAAGCGTCAAATATGGAAGGTTTTGTGCATTTTATGCTAAAAATATGAACAATGATTTGTATTCTCGGAACCGAACATACGGGTACTTCGACCACTGGCCGCCATTGTTTGTGAAGCTATTCCTTAGTTACCTATGTTAATGGTTTGATAGTGAAATGATGCATCTTTCGTCGATCATTAACAGCCGTTAACGGCCAAGATGCCTACAAAATGTTTTGCAGTTGGCTGCATAGATCATAATATGATGTTTAAAAAAAAATAGTTTTTTAAATTTCGGAAAGATGAGACCCGACGCCGCTTCTGGGTAGATGCACTAAAACGTGACAAACATGACGGCTGATGGAACGCCATGGCTTCCCACACAGAATGTGACTGTGTTGAGTTTAATGTCGTTGCTTGTCGACACTAACCGACGTTAATAGCAACCAAAATGGTTCAAACATGTGCAAATATAAAAATTTCCACATTGTACTATAAATAAAATACACAATTCCATCGACATCCATGAAAAAAAGAAACGGATGCATCCAGTTCTTGAATAAAGAGTATACTCGTTTTATCATCAAATTTGTGTGGTCTTCATTTTTCATTTAATCTAAGTTTATAGTAACTTGGACATTCTCTATACTTGTATTTATTTTGCCATAAAATTTAAAATTTAAAAATAAAAGTATTACATATATATAATAATTATAATATAAGTTCTTGCTTAAACTTTATTATTATAATTTTTTTGCAAATGCATCTGTAGCAGGCCTGCAGTACAAACATATAGGCTGTTTTCTTCTTCTTCTTCTTCTTCTTCTCTCTCTCTCTCTCTCTCTCTCTCTCTCTCTCTCTCTCTCTCTCTCTCTCTCTCTCTCTCTCTCTCTCTCTCTCTCTGTGTGTGTGTTTAGTGTTTAGTATTTACTTGGTTCAGAGGGAAAATGTATGTGTGCCTTTGTGTCAGAATATATACGTTTTCCTTTTACATGGATCATGTAAAAGGAAATGATTTCTTTAAAATTGTGCTTTATATATATATATACATGTATTAATCATCGGCTATTGGATATCAAACATATGGTCATTTTGACACAGTCAAAGAGAGGAAACCCGCTACATGTTTCCATTAGTAGCAAGGGATCTTTTATATGCTCCATCCCACAGACAGGATAACACATACCACGGCCTTTGATATACCAGTCGTGGTGCACTGGTTGTGACGAGAAATTAGTAGGTTGTAGACCGTGACATAAAAATAACTGAGAGGAGTTATTAATTGCTCCCCTAACTTAGATTATGGGGGGGGGGGGGCAATTTAAAATATTATTAATATTCACATGCCAAAGGGAGCTATATATTATTCTCCTTGAACTAATCTCAGGAGAGTGATGGGTAGCTAGAGAGAGATATAACTCCCCTTAGATGACAAGATCTGAGATTGGCTATATTTTATTATTGCTATTTTCTTTTCGCCTGCATTCAACCGGTAAGGAAGGCCAACATCATGAGATAATTTCACAATCTGTAAAAACAAAATCATTTCATTATTTCAAGAAACTTGGGGTTTTTTAAAAGAGTAAAAGAATGTATTCAGTGGAACATTTTCACTGTTGCCATTACATCTATATAATAAGAATGACAATAATAATACTGTAATTTCATATTTTGTCATACATACTACGTATTGTAATCTTTTTGTTTTGCTAGCAAATGGATTAGTTCAGTTTAAGGTTGGAAACAAATGTTAATTTGATATAAGTTATATTCAATGTAAATATCATCATTAATAACTTAAAAGATAATAAAAACAATTCAAAATGGCTACCAACTGCCAGATTTAAAGAAGTATAAAAGTAATTCCTATCTGACTGACAAATTACTTGAGTTACATTTATTAAACTGACATTAATATGATGCAAGAGTATCATACAAGAATAGTTGATTATGTACATATACGTATAAATTAAAACTACCAACTACAAACATATTGTAATTCAGCACATAAAATTATATGGATAAAGATTACAGAATGTATGGTGAACGCTATGCAATCTGTTTGAAAAGTTACTTAAGCATGTGTCTACACCTAGCAATTTCCTGAACTGACACAGTGTGCAGTGTCTTTTAACACCACTTTTGAACATTTACAGAACCCACGGCATCCCTTCAAAGTAAATTAGTTCATAACACAACCGTTATCCAGAATATGACACTTTTGGACAAGTTAGATATTGACAGTCAGTTTGAATTATATTTACTGTCTTTGAAGTTATTAATGATGATATTTACATTATATATTATTCGTATCATACTAACACAGGTTTTCAACCTTAGACTGAACTAATCCATCTGCTGGTAGACATTGGTTACGACAATTCTTAACATAATGTTCTATGTATAAAATTACTGTTATGCATGGTTAAATGTGCGTAATATTGGCAGCCATTTGACATTTGGTTTTTACTGTCTTTGAAGTTATTAATACTTTGTACAGTCTATATTATTCACATCATATATACATAAGTTCCAAACCTTAAACTGAACTAACCATCTGATGGAAGAAAATGGTTACTACAATACTTTAAACAGTTATTTTTATGACAGTTGTTGTATTTTGTCGGCCCTCTTGGAAGATGTTAACGGACAGTTCATGTCTTCATTTATTAAGCATTAATTATTGTTATTATATGCACACCATCAACTATTCTAAAAGCATATGTTAGTTTAATAACTACAACTGAAGTAATTTATCAGTCAGAAGACTATGGACATTATTTTCATGATTGGTTAAACCTGGATGTTACCAGCCATTTAGAATTATTTTTTGACTATCTTTTTATTATTAATAATGGTATTTAATAGTTCTGTATTATTAAAATCACATTAATATAGGTTTACAATCTAAAATTAAACTGATCCATCTGCTAGCCGGAAATAGTTATTATAATAAGGAACAAAAGGTTCTGTGTAGGACAAAATCTGGCCATTTTGAATTTGGTTAATATCGACAGTTCATCTCTACATTACTTAAGCATTATACTAAAATCGGTTTACTAACTTAAACTGTATTAAATCGTTTCACAGAAGGCTATATAGCACCTACAACAGAGAAAAATAGCTTCACATATGATAAAATTCAAAATGGCCGCCAAGGTCATCACACGTGACCTCCAAAATGGGACTCGGTCTTAAAATGGTCGTTATGGCATACAGAATCATTGTGCCAAATTTCATACTCGTACCATAAAATGCACAATGCACTTGCTACTCTGCTCCACTATAATAGCTCTCTTCGGGTGTCAGCTAATAAAATGTTCTTGCAGTTAGCGACCAGGTGACCTATTGTTTCAACCTCGATCACCATTTAAATTTCAAAACGTCATGCCTAACATAACAAGCAGATGCGTGTACAGGGTTAGGGTTTCGGGGGTCAAAAACCCTCACTGCTCAAGAACATTTTCTATTTCTCAATATACCTTTATTGGGGGAGCATGATTCGACACCTTTATAAAGTTTGATCGCCACAATCTACTACAATTCCGGCACACGAACCTGATAAGGAACCAAAATGTAATATCTTGCTCAGCTGGGTAATTATTACATGTAACAACATTGTTGTGCATAGGCGCATGGGGTGGAATTTTAGTTGGGGTGGCAGAAGAAATTTACCTCGAAACTATTTAAGATGCCATGATTTGCGCATAATAATCGCTATTTGTAGCATAAAATAACACAAATGTAAACACATCAGCAAGCTCTTAAATATGTTCCACCTCATGCAATAACTCCGCCCCCCCCCCCCCCCCCCCCCCCCCCCAACCCAAACAAATATGTTTATGGGTCATTCTACAGAAAGCATCACTTTTCAAAATACAAATTCAAGATAAAACAATTAAAACATATAAAGTTTTATTATTAACTTTTGGAAACTAGATGAACAAAGAAACATAAAATGATATCTGGCCACGCAAAACTGTAATCGGCCTGCACGTGCAGACACGTTACTCTGTGAACAAGCTCATTATGTCTTTGATGTTGCCGGACAAGTGGGATATTTCAGCAGTGTGATCCAATTGGTTTATAGTGATCAATAGCACATGGATGTGTTATTTGGGTGTCTTTAATAATATATTTAGAATAACTTTAGCATTAAAAAGTATCCAGTGGTGTAATTTTGCATTTCCAAACAGATATTCTATATGTGACCTAAAATTCTACATTGTGGCAGTTTTAATTATTTAAAAATATGGAGTCCTTCAAAATAAGTTTCATCAAAGTCATAAAGGTAGAAGCTATGCTTTCCTTAATAAACAATTTAAATTTCAAAAATAAAGTTTCTAGAGAAATGACAGTTAAAATATTCTTGAGTAACACCAATGACAGTAATGACAATGTGTAACACCAGTGTATCCTTGAAACACTCTTATTCTTGAGATTAACACTACTTGTTAGCAAAAGTATGTAATTAATATTTCCTTAAATTAAACTCATTGAAAAATGTAGCGGGTTTCCTCTTTAAGACTATATGTCAAAATTACTAAATGTATGACATCCAATAGCCGATGATTAATAAATCAATAGTGCTCTAGGGCAGGATGTAGCCCAGTGGTAAAGCGTTCAGTTGATGCGCGCTCGGTCTAGGATCGATCCCCGTCAGTGGACCCATTGGGCTATTTTTCGTTCCAGCCAGTGCTCCATAACTGGTGTAACAAAGGTCGTGGTATGTGCTATCCCGTCTATGGGATGGTGCATATAAAAGATCCCTTGCTGTTAATCGAAAAGAGAAGTCCATGAAGTGGCGACAGCGGGTTTCCTCTCTTACTGTCTGTGTGGTCCTTAACCATATGTATGACGCCATATAATCGTAAATAAAATGTGTTGGGTGCGTCGTTAAATAAAACATGAGGTGGAATTTTAGTTGAGGAGGTAGAAGAAATTTACCTCAAAACTATTTAAGATGCCATGATTTGCGCTTAATAATCGCTATTTGTAGCATAAAATAACACAAATGTAAAATATGCCAATAGTATACACATCAGCAAGCACTTAAATATGTGCCGCCTCATAAGAATAACTCGTCCAACCCGAACCCAAATAAATAAATTTATATATCTTTATATATATATATGAGGCACGTTTATAAATTTCAGGTGTCAGGTATATGGCATATTTTTAATATAAACAATCTGATATAATGAAAGCCCTCGTGCAGAGTTCGACAAATCCGCTAGCCCGACGCCCGTGGCTAGTGGTTTTCAAGTTCGGGCTAGTCATCGCTCGATCGTGGTTTTTTTTTTTCTTTCTTTCTTTTTTTCTCGGCTGAAATTTCGTTTTATAAATTTGATTGTGACGTTTGTCATCGAATAATATCAACAACGCAATCAGTATATAATAATAATCCACTTGAGCTAGGTCTGCAAACTGCAGTAACATGCTATCTCTACATCGTCACAGTTACAGCATGCATTGTTTACCTTTCCCTTTCAAGTTTCTGGCACAGGAAATAAAGTCTAATGACATGCGTGTTTTGATTGGTTAATCTCGCACATATATTTTAGGCTAAGAACTTGGAAATCACCAATCGCAACGGCAGGTTAATCTCAATCAAGTAAACCCCAGCCATGCTTTGAATTTCAGTGTTTGTTTTATTTACCTGTTCTTTTACGTGGTTTACGTGGTTTAATAATTTTGCTATCTTTGTGTTTTTTCATTTTTCTTTCTTTCTTTATTTCTTATATTTTCGTCTTGTACACCTATATATTTGGACAAATAGTTAAAGTTTGTTTTGTTTAACGACACCACTAGAGCACATTGATTATTAATCATCGGCTATTGGATGTCAAATATTTGGTAATTTTTATCATATAAACTTAGAGAGGAAACCCGCTTAGAGAGGAAACCCGCGACTCTTTTATGTGCACCATCCCACAGATAGGATAGCACATACCATGGCCTTTGATATACCAGTCGTGGTGCACTGGCTAGAGCGAGAAATAGCCCAGTGGGCCAACCGACGGGAATCGATCCGAGACCGACCTCGTAGCAGGCGAGCGGTTTACCACTGGGCTACGTCCCGCCTCCAACTAGAGGAGGAGGCACTTTAAAAAAAAAAAAAAAAAAAAAAGGGAAAAAAGGCCTCCATGATATCAAAGCCTTAGTCTAATACGCGGAAAAAAGGCCTCCTCCATGATATCAAAGCCTTAGTCTAACACGCGGAAAAAAGGCCTCCATCATATCAAAGCCTTAGTCTAACATGCGGAAAAAAGGCCTCCATCATATCAAAGCCTTAGTTTAACACGCTGAAAAAAGGCTTCATACCAGTATACATTTGTACTGAATATTTACTCATTTCGGTGTTATTCAACAAAATAATAAGTGCATCAACAATACCAGAGGATTGAATTTTAGCATATCTTAAAACCTTGTCATTAAAAGTCGCGGTTTTTGTTTTAAGCACTTCGAGTTATTCAACGGTTGCGTGTGTAACCTACATCACATTCCTAAAACTATTTCAAAATATTGGATTTACAAATACTGTGACTGTACATGAAACGATTTTAACACACGTAAAAGTAATGTTACTGGGTACAGGTTTGCATCTTCGCAAGTCAAGGTGCCATTCCTTATAGTACAGTATATACTGCATTTAATAATGCAGTATATACTATACGGAATGGTACCTTGGCTTTTGTACATGGTGTGCTTGATGCGCTAATGATTTTCTTCTTAACTTAATGAAATAAACTAATATATACCAAACGACACCATTTAGTCCGCGCATTAACCCATCCGCTGTAATGTACGTTGAAGGTCTTGAATATAACTGTACAGGTGGAGAAAAATGGCATTTTAAACTGAGGTACCAACCCGAAATCCTGGCTTTATTTTCATGAACTAAAAGTAAATTCTTGAACAATTATTGGTTTTTAAATGAAAACAAACAAACAAACAAACAAACAAACAAAAAACACACACACACAAAAACCCCAGAGATGATTTCTCAAATAGTCCTCTCGGCAAACGGTAATGACTTTAGGTAATCAATTTGACTGGGTCAAAGTTCGATGTGCGCAAAGTTTAAATAGCACAGTTAATAATACCAGTCTTGCCATTGGTGATAAATGTGACTGTGTGTATTGTCAAAAAAGCCTTAGCTTGGCAATAAATGTATGCAATTATATTTATGAGTCATATTTTGATTGGAATATTACATTTAGTATTTTTAATTACATACGATCAGGAATTTTGTAGGAATTTTCAAAGAGGGGAGTGACTGTGACGAGTGAAATTTATATGGGTGTCAACAGTTCCCACGGAAAATATATAGAAAAAAGAAGAAAATTTGCTTAGACAGGGAGGGATTTCGAACCCCAAAAGCCTCCCCCGCACACGCGCCTGATGTTAACATTATTTCCTAAAGAATTCTATTTGATATGGTACAACCTTTAAAAAACATTTGTATATCGCTATAAAACAATGAGTCGTCGAAAGAATGCACTAAATATGTGAGAAAACTGCTGAGGTCAACGACTCCCAATTTGTTGCTGGGGCTAGCGAAGTGTTCTGGCTACTACACTAGACGGCGACCTAGCTGTCAAATAGCGAATGTCAGGGGAACACGATGCGTGATTTAGTAAAGAATAAACAGTATCTGGACAAGCAGTAAGAGTTACTGGGTGGAGCTTTGTGTAAACACCACGCAAGTGAGATTTAACATTGGAGTTTCGTGAAAACCACATGTAAACACCACGCAGGTTAGGGTGATGTCACATTTCTTATAAACACCAAATAAATAAACAGAATTAACAAATGCT